>NC_052313.1:53833544-53881044 GCF_016432855.1 Salvelinus namaycush
CCAGATCTCAACATATTGTACCAAGGTCCTGCCAGGACAACATATTGTATCAAGGTCCTGCCAGAACAACATATTGTACCAAGGTCCTGCCAGAACAACATATTGTACCAAGGTCCTGCCAGAACAACATATTGTACCAAGGTCCTGCCAGGACAACATATTGTACCAAGGTCCTGCCAGAACAACATATTGTATCAAGGTCCTGCCAGAACTCTATATATTGTATCAAGGTCCTGCCAGGACAACATATTGTACCAAGGTCCTGCCAGAACAACATATTGTACCAAGGTCCTGCCAGGACAACATATTGTACCAAGGTCCTGCCAGGACAACATATTGTACCAAGGTCCTGCCAGGACAACATATTGTACCAAGGTCCTGCCAGGACAACATATTGTACCAAGGTCCTGCCAGAACAACATATTGTACCAAGGTCCTGCCAGGACAACATATTGTACCAAGGTCCTGCCAGAACAACATATTGTACCAAGGTCCTGCCAGGACAACATATTGTACCAAGGTCCTGCCAGGACAACATATTGTACCAAGGTCCTGCCAGAACAACATATTGTACCAAGGTCCAGCCAGAACTCTATATATTGTATCAAGGTCCTGCCAGGACAACATATTGTACCAAGGTTCTGCCAGGACAACATATTGTACCAAGGTCCTGCCAGAACAACATATTGTATCAAGGTCCTGCCAGAACAACATATTGTACCAAGGTCCTGCCAGGACAACATATTGTACCAAGGTCCTGCCAGAACAACATATTGTATCAAGGTCCTGCCAGGACAACATATTGTACCAAGGTCCTGCCAGAACAACATATTGTACCAAGGTCCTGCCAGAACAACATATTGTATCAAGGTCCTGCCAGGACAACATATTGTACCAAGGTCCTGCCAGAACTCTATATATTGTATCAAGGTTCTGCCAGGACAACATATTGTACCAAGGTCCAGCCAGAACTCTATATATTGTATCAAGGTTCTGCCAGGACACCATATTGTACCAAGGTCCTGCCAGGACAACATATTGTACCAAGGTCCTGCCAGAACAACATATTGTACCAAGGTCCTGGCAGAACAACATATTGTACCAAGGTCCAGCCAGAACAACATATTGTACCAAGGTTCTGCCAGAACAACATATTGTATCAAGGTCCTGCCAGATCAACATATTGTACCAAGGTCCTGCCAGAACAACATATTGTATCAAGGTCCTGCCAGAACAACATATTGTACCAAGGTCCTGCCAGGACAACATATTGTACCAAGGTTCTGCCAGGACAACATATTGTACCAAGGTCCTGCCAGAACAACATATTGTACCAAGGTCCTACCAGGACAACATATTGTACCAAGGTCCTACCAGGACAACATATTGTACCAAGGTCCTGCCAGGACAACATATTGTACCAAGGTCCTGCCAGGACAACATATTGTACCAAGGTCCTGCCAGGACAACATATTGTACCAAGGTCCTGCCAGGACAACATATTGTATCAAGGTCCTGCCAGGACAACATATTGTATCAAGGTCCTGCCAGAACTCTATATATTGTACCAAGGTCCTGCCAGAACAACATATTGTACCAAGGTCCTGCCAGGACAACATATTGTATCAAGGTCCTGCCAGAACTCTATATATTGTACCAAGGTCCTGGCAGAACAACATATTGTATCAAGGTCCTGCCAGGACAACATATTGTACCAAGGTCCAGCCAGAACTCTATATATTGTACCAAGGTCCTGCCAGGACAACATATTGTACCAAGGTCCTGCCAGGACAACATATTGTACCAAGGTCCTGCCAGGACAACATATTGTACCAAGGTCCTGCCAGGACAACATATTGTACCAAGGTCCTGCCAGAACAACATATTGTATCAAGGTCCTGCCAGAACAACATATTGTACCAAGGTCCTGCCAGAACAACATATTGTACCAAGGTCCAGCCAGAACTCTATATATTGTATCAAGGTCCTGCCAGGACAACATATTGTACCAAGGTTCTGCCAGGACAACATATTGTACCAAGGTCCTGCCAGAACAACATATTGTATCAAGGTCCTGCCAGGACAACATATTGTATCAAGGTCCTGCCAGAACTCTATTTATTGTATCAAGGTCCTGCCAGGACAACATATTGTACCAAGGTCCAGCCAGAACTCTATATATTGTATCAAGGTTCTGCCAGGACAACATATTGTACCAAGGTCCTGCCAGGACAACATATTGTACCAAGGTCCTGCCAGAACAACATATTGTACCAAGGTCCAGCCAGAACAACATATTGTATCAAGGTCCTGCCAGAACAACATATTGTATCAAGGTCCAGCCAGAACTCTATATATTGTATCAAGGTCCTGCCAGAACAACATATTGTACCAAGGTCCTGCCAGAACAACATATTGTATCAAGGTCCTGCCAGGACAACATATTGTACCAAGGTCCTGCCAGAACAACATATTGTACCAAGGTCCTGCCAGAACAACATATTGTATCAAGGTCCTGCCAGGACAACATATTGTACCAAGGTCCTGCCAGGACAACATATTGTACCAAGGTCCTGCCAGGACAACATATTGTATCAAGGTCCTGCCAGAACAACATATTGTACCAAGGTCCTGCCAGAACAACATATTGTACCAAGGTCCTGCCAGAACAACATATTGTATCAAGGTCCTGCCAGAACAACATATTGTACCAAGGTCCAGCCAGAACTCTATATATTGTATCAAGGTCCTGCCAGGACAACATATTGTACCAAGGTCCTGCCAGGACAACATATTGTACCAAGGTCCTGCCAGGACAACATATTGTATCAAGGTCCTGCCAGAACTCTATATATTGTACCAAGGTCCTGCCAGAACAACATATTGTATCAAGGTCCTGCCAGGACAACATATTGTATCAAGGTCCTGCCAGAACTCTATATATTTTACCAAGGTCCTGGCAGAACAACATATTGTATCAAGGTCCTGCCAGAACAACATATTGTACCAAGGTTCTGCCAGAACAACATATTGTACCAAGGTCCTGCCAGAACTCTATATATTGTACCAAGGTCCTGCCAGGACAACATATTGTATCAAGGTCCTGCCAGAACTCTATATATTGTACCAAGGTCCTGGCAGAACAACATATTGTATCAAGGTCCTGCCAGGACAACATATTGTACCAAGGTCCAGCCAGAACAACATATTGTACCAAGGTCCTGCCAGGACAACATATTGTACCAAGGTCCTGCCAGGACAACATATTGTATCAAGGTCCTGCCAGGACAACATATTGTACCAAGGTCCTGCCAGGACAACATATTGTACCAAGGTCCTGCCAGAACAACATATTGTACCAAGGTCCTGCCAGGACAACATATTGTACCAAGGTCCTGCCAGAACAACATATTGTACCAAGGTCCAGCCAGAACAACATATTGTACCAAGGTTCTGCCAGAACTCTATATATTGTACCAAGGTCATGCCAGGACAACATATTGTATCAAGGTCCTGCCAGAACTCTATATATTGTACCAAGGTCCTGCCAGAACAACATATTGTATCAAGGTCCTGCCAGGACAACATATTGTACCAAGGTCCTGCCAGAACTCTATATATTGTACCAAGGTCCTGCCAGAACAACATATTGTATCAAGGTCCTGCCAGAACAACATATTGTATCAAGGTCCTGCCAGGACAACATATTGTACCAAGGTCCTGCCAGGACAACATATTGTATCAAGGTCCTGCCAGGACAACATATTGTATCAAGGTCCTGCCAGGACAACATATTGTACCAAGGTCCTGCCAGGACAACATATTGTATCAAGGTCCTGCCAGGACAACATATTGTACCAAGGTCCTGCCAGAACAACATATTGTACCAAGGTCCTGCCAGGACAACATATTGTATCAAGGTCCTGCCAGAACTCTATATATTGTATCAAGGTCCTGCCAGGACAACATATTGTACCAAGGTCCTGCCAGGACAACATATTGTATCAAGGTCCTGCCAGAACAACATATTGTATCAAGGTCCTGCCAGGACAACATATTGTACCAAGGTCCTGCCAGAACAACATATTGTATCAAGGTCCTGCCAGAACAACATATTGTACCAAGGTCCAGCCAGAACTCTATATATTGTATCAAGGTCCTGCCAGGACAACATATTGTATAGCCTGCCCTACATGCAAGTACTTACAGGTTTACACACATGAGGTCATAGATGTTAGTAAGCGGTTCTGTCCGGTTCCATTCCTGTTCATTCAAAGTAAAAGAGACATTGTTTCAATAGAATACATGAGGTCACCGATGTCTTCTTTTACTTACTGACTCCAGATGGATTATTACTGTGTTATACATGTCATCTGATCCTCCACTGGTTTCTGTTCATAATGATGAGTCCAGGGACAGACCACTGGACCACAGGACACAGCAGGGCTAACACACTCACAGAGCAGGGCTGGAGTAGGGCTGGAGCTGGGCTGGAGCAGGGCTGGAGTAGGGCTGGAGCAGGGCTGGAGCAGGGCTGGAGCAGGGCTGGAGCAGGGCTGGAGTAGGGCTGGAGCTGGGCTGGAGCAGGGCTGGAGCAGGGCTGGAGCAGGGCTGGAGTAGGGCTGGAGCAGGGCTGGAGTAGGGCTGGAGCTGGGCTGGAGCAGGGCTGGAGTAGGGCTGGAGCAGGGCTGGAGTAGGGCTGGAGCAGGGCTGGAGCAGGGCTGGAGTAGGGCTGGAGTAGGGCTGGAGCAGGGCTGGAGTAGGGCTGGAGCAGGGCTGGAGTAGGGCTGGAGCAGGGCTGGAGCAGGGCTGGAGTAGGGCTGGAGTAGGGCTGGAGCAGGGCTGGAGTAGGGCTGGAGTAGGGCTGGAGCAGGGCTGGAGTAGGGCTGGAGCAGGGCTGGAGCAGGGCTGGAGTAGGGCTGGAGCAGGGCTGGAGCAGGGCTGGAGTAGGGCTGGAGCAGGGCTGGAGCAGGGCTGGAGTAGGGCTGGAGCAGGGCTGGAGCAGGGCTGGAGTAGGGCTGGAGCAGGGCTGGAGTAGGGCTGGAGTAGGGTTGGAGTAGGGCTGGAGCAGGGCTGGAGTAGGGCTGGAGCAGGGCTGGAGTAGAGCTGGAGTAGGGCTGGGGGGATTGGACAGGGATATGTAGCAGGGCTGGAGAAGGGCTGGAGCAGGGCTGGAGTAGGGCTGGAGTAGGGCTGGAGCAGGGCTGGAGTAGGGCTGGAGCAGGGCTGGAGCAGGGCTGGAGTAGGGCTGGAGCAGGGCTGGAGTAGAGCTGGAGTAGGGCTGGGGGGATTGGACAGGGATATGTAGCAGGGCTGGAGAAGGGCTGGAGTAGGGCTGGAGTAGGGCTGGAGTAGGGTTGGAGTAGGGCTGGAGCAGGGCTGGAGTAGGGCTGGAGCAGGGCTGGAGTAGAGCTGGAGTAGGGCTGGGGGGATTGGACAGGGATATGTAGCAGGGCTGGGGGGATTGGACAGGGATATGTAGCAGGGCTGGAGGGATTATACAGGGATATGTAGCAGGGCTGGAGGGATTATACAGGGATATGTAGCAGGGCTGGAGTAGGGCTGGGGGGATTGGACAGGGATATGTAGCAGGGCTGGAGGGATTATACAGGGATATGTAGCAGGGCTGGAGGGATTATACAGGGATATGTAGCAGGGCTGGAGGGATTATACAGGGATATGTAGCAGGGCTGGAGTAGGGCTGGGGGGATTGGACAGGGATATGTAGCAGGGCTGGAGGGATTATACAGGGATATGTAGCAGGGCTGGAGGGATTATACAGGGATATGTAGCAGGGCTGGAGGGATTATACAGGGATATGTAGCAGGGCTGGAGCAGGGCTGGGGGGATTGGACAGGGATATGTAGCAGGGCTGGGGGGATTGGACAGGGATATCCACCCATTGATTAGGAGGTGTTGACATGGGAAGAGGTCTGTGTTTTAACCTAGCTAAACGTCATCATGACTCGTGTGTGTGTGTGTGTGTGTGTGTGTGTGTGTGTGTGTGTGTGTGTGTGTGTGTGTGTGTGTGTGCGTGCGTGCGTGCGTGCGTGCGTGCGTGCGTGCGTGCGCGCGCGTGCGTGTGTGTGTGTGTTTATCTGTGTGCTCAGTCTCAGAGCTCTCTCTGGCACAGCTAGACTTCCAGCATAGTTTGTCCATAAACAGGCATGATATGCATCACCATCCTCATCATCAGGAGACCCAGACGTTGCTATTCTCTTTAATCATCCCTTATGTCTCACTCACTTGTTTATGGCCTCTTTATCTGGTCTTTATTCTCATAGGTAGTCATCGGTGCCCTTTAATAACTGGACTAAAGACACACACAACAGTTTTTAAGGAACACATTCTGATATTCAGATCAGTGAGTGTCTATATTAGGTGTGTAATGTTGGACACTCAGTTGTTTGTGCCAAAACCAGCACCTCGTTGTCTAGGAGACACACTGCTGCCTGTGCACAGGGCCACGCCCACAGGGCCACACCCACAGGGCCTGTTGTGGACAGGAATGTGAGAAATGAAATGGTTCAGCAGCAACATGAACACACAGAGATGCAGCTGAGTCCCTGACAAGAGCACTGCAAGACAACATGAACACACAGAGATGCAGCTGAGTCCCTGACAAGAGCACTGCAAGACAACATGAACACACAACTCTTCTCTGCCAATGATCTGATGTGATCTCCCCTGGGTTCAGCTGTAGTTTTGTCTGTTTAAATGATCTGATGTGATTTCCCCTGGGTTCAGCTGTAGTTCGGTCTGTTTAAATGATCTGATGTGATCTCCCCTGGGTTCAGCTGTAGTTCTGTCTGTTTAAATGATCTGATGTGATCTCCCCTGGGTTCAGCTGTAGTTTGGTCTGTTTAAATGATCTGATGTGATCTCCCCTGGGTTCAGCTGTAGTTATGTCTGTTTAAATGATCTGATGTGATCTCCCCTGGGTTCAGCTGTTGTCCTGTCTGTTTAAATGATCTGATGTGATCTCCCCTGGGTTCAGCTGTAGTTATGTCTGTTTAAATGATCTGGTGTGATCTCCCCTGGGTTCAGCTGTAGTTCTGTCTGTTTAAATGATCTGATGTGATCTCCCCTGGGTTCAGCTGTAGTTTTGTCTGTTTAAATGATCTGATGTGATCTCCCCTGGGTTCAGCTGTAGTTCTGTCTGTTTAAATGATCTGATGTGATTTCCCCTGGGTTCAGCTGTAGTTTTGTCTGTTTAAATGATCTGATGTGATCTCCCCTGGGTTCAGCTGTAGTCCTGTCTGTATAAATGATCTGATGTGATCTCCCCTGGGGTCGGCTGTTGTCCTGTCTGTTTAAATGATCTGATGTGATCTCCCCTGGGTTCAGCTGTTGTCCTGTCTGTTTAAATGATCTGATGTGATCTCCCCTGGGTTCAGCTGTAGTCCTGTCTGTTTAAATGATCTGATGGGATCTCCCCTGGGTTCAGCTGTAGTTCGGTCTGTTTAAATGATCTGATGTGATCTCCCCTGGGTTCAGCTGTTGTCCTGTCTGTTTAAATGATATGATGTGATCTCCCCTGGGTTCAGCTGTAGTCCTGTCTGTTTAAATGATCTGATGTGATCTCCCCTGGGTTCAGCTGTAGTTCTGTCTGTTTAAATGATCTGATGTGATCTCCCCTGGGTTCAGCTGTTGTCCTGTCTGTTTTTAATTAAGACGTGGGAAGTAAGCCCATTAGCAGGAACTCCCTGATACGCTGGACGGAGGAAGGGGACAGGGAGGAGGAGGAGAGGAGGAGGAGGAGAGGAAAGGAGGCCTAGATCACCCCTCACAGGGGACAGAAAAGTGAGGATGAAGGAGGTATAGTTGGATGGCTGGATGGCTGGATGGATGAATGGAGGAGTATTGTCATGGACTGGTCCAGATTAGTATATGTGGAGCATAGATTTGGCTGAGGAAGACATTTCAGCCAGTCCAAGGCAGAACACATAATGTAGAACCACGGTACAGTAGCTGTATGAGCTCCTATCTGCATGCACTTGTGTATGTGCAATCATAATATGATTTTTTGTGTGTGTGTGTGTGTGTGTGTGTGTGTGTGTGTGTGTGTGTGTGTGTGTGTGTGTGTGTGTGTGTGTGTGTGTGTGTATGTGTGTGTGTGTGTGTGTGTGTGTGTGTGTGTGTGTGTGTGTGTGTGTGTGTGTGTGTGTGTATGTGTGTGTGTGCGTGTGCGTGTGCGTGTGCGCGTGCGCGCGTGTGTGTGTGTGTGTGTGTGTGTGTGTTTTGATAGATAGGTTGTGGACTGGGGCGGGGGCCACAGACAGGAAAGGTGTTGTCTGTTTGGAAGTGTGTATCCGTCAGGGTGTTCTGTATATCCCACCGTCAGGATCTCAGGAAGTCTATTTCCGTGTGGAACTGGAAGTGTGTGTTTCTGTAACTGACACTACATCCCAAATGGCATCCTATTCCCTATATAGTGCACTACTTTTTACCAGAGCCCTGTGCACGTGGTCTAAAGTAGTGCACTATATAGGGAATAGGGTGTCATTTGGAACGCAGATTTCTGACACTGTAGTAACCAGGGGGAGTGTTGAGGCACACCGTTAGGGAACTCTGGGAACAGGGAGCGGTTCCTTTTGGACCCCGACTCCGGTCCCTGGCACTAGGCTCTCAGATCTGTGAGACTACAGGGACCTGACACACACACACATCTCTGAGTGATACTACAGTGACCTGACAGCTCATGGATCTGTAACAGCTGTTCTCAGAACTGTGTTCACAACACTAATAGAACACAGATGATACTGTATTATGATTGGGAAGATAACGTGTTGGCTTGATACACTGTTGGTTCTGTTTCATATCAGGCCATTTCTTCAGAACTTGGAACTTGGAATTTGGAATCCACTTCGATGGGAATGGAATGGAACACAGTGTGTTCATTACTGTAATAAATGATGAGCCTAAGCTTCCAACATGGTATCCTCTGATTGAATGACACTTGTTTGTCTACTGATGGCAGAATGATCCCTATAAGGGCTTCTTCCCAGCGTTCTACTGTAAAGGTCAAGCGAGGAGAAATATGTCAGAGTGGAGCTTTTATAAGCTTTGAGAACTTAAGCTGAGACAAGCAGCCTTTTATAAACTGAGACAAGAAGTTGTTGTTGGGAAAGAAAAGTAGAGCTTTATAAAGTTGAGACAATAGTTTGTTGTTATTCTTGTTTAGAGGAGAAGTGCATCAGTGATTGGTGTTTGCATAGTTCAGAGTGATTTGCTGTTACACTTAGTGCAGTTTGCAGTCTGTCATATTCTTACAGTCTGCCATATTGTTTACAGTCTGTCATATTGTTTACAGTCTGTCATATTCTTACAGTCTGCCATATTGTTTACAGTCTGTAATATTGTTTACAGTCTGTCATATTCTTACAGTCTGTCATATTGTTTACAGTCTGTCATATTCTTACAGTCTGCCATATTGTTTACAGTCTGTCATATTGTTTACAGTCTGTCATATTGTTTACAGTCTGCCATATTGTTTACAGTCTGTTATATTGTTTACAGTCTGTCATATTCTTACAGTCTGTCATATTGTTTACAGTCTGTCATATTCTTACAGTCTGCCATATTGTTTACAGTCTGTCATATTGTTTACAGTCTGTCATATTCTTACAGTCTGCCATATTGTTTACAGTCTGTAATATTCTTACAGTCTGCCATATTGTTTACAGTCTGTCATATTGTTTACAGTCTGCCATATTGTTTACAGTCTGTCATATTCTTACAGTCTGTCATATTGTTTACAGTCTGTCATATTCTTACAGTCTGTTATATTGTTTACAGTCTGTCATATTCTTACAGTCTGTCATATTGTTTACAGTCTGTCATATTCTTACAGTCTGCCATATTGTTTACAGTCTGTCATATTCTTACAGTCTGTCATATTGTTTACAGTCTGTCATATTCTTACAGTCTGCCATATTGTTTACAGTCTGTCATATTGTTTACAGTCTGTCATATTGTTTACAGTCTGTCATATTCTTACAGTCTGCCATATTGTTTACAGTCTGTAATATTCTTACAGTCTGCCATATTGTTTACAGTCTGTCATATTGTTTACAGTCTGCCATATTGTTTACAGTCTGTCATATTCTTACTGTCTGTCATATTGTTTACAGTCTGTCATATTCTTACAGTCTGTTATATTGTTTACAGTCATATTCTTACAGTCTGTCATATTGTTTACAGTCTGTCATATTCTTACAGTCTGCCATATTGTTTACAGTCTGTAATATTCTTACAGTCTGCCATATTGTTTACAGTCTGTCATATTGTTTACAGTCTGTCATATTCTTACAGTCTGCCATATTGTTTACAGTCTGCCATATTGTTTACAGTCTGCCATATTGTTTACAGTCTGTCATATTGTTTACAGTCTGCCATATTGTTTACAGTCTGTCATATTCTTACAGTCTGCCATATTGTTTACAGTCTGTCATATTGTTTACAGTCTGCCATATTGTTTACAGTCTGCTATATTGTTTACAGTCTGCCATATTGTTTACAGTCTGCCATATTGTTTACAGTCTGCCATATTGTTTACAGTCTGTCATATTGTTTACAGTCTGTCATATTGTTTACAGTCTGCCATATTGTTTACAGTCTGTCATATTGTTTACAGTCTGTCATATTCTTACAGTCTGCCATATTGTTTACAGTCTGTCATATTTTTTACATTGTATCTTATTGTGTCACGTCGTGCTCAGCTCTAGTCAAATGGGTTAGAGGGATGCCTCGGACCATTGCTGCTTGAGTAACTGACCGGGTATCGAACCCGGTTCATCAGCATGCCACAAGACTATCTCGACCCACTGAGCTAAAGCCTAGGAATTATCTCAGGTGGTTAACACAAGTCTTTAGGTCTCAGACAAGGTTACTCATCATGCGAGAGTGGGTTCATCAAACCACTTCCGTTACCCCTGGTCATGTCCAGGGCAGGGTAGGAAGGATGATGGTGGGCTGATGGTGGGTGTTGTATGGCGTGTGTGTGTAGTGAATTGTGTGTTCTGCTTTCATTGTGGTGAAACATCTGGAGTCACTAATAAACTAACAGCCAAACAAAGTCTGTACTGCCAGTAAAGCTGGGATATCGATTTGATCTGCTGCCCTGGGAAACTGGAACTGCACACCTCTCTCTCTCTCGTTCTCTCTCTCGTAACTCCCTCCCACCTCCCCCTCTTATATCCCTCCTGTCTCGCCCTCATAACCTCTTTCTCTATCACCCATATTCTCCCTGCTCCTCCTCTCTCCTCATACTCCCTTACTTTCTGAGGGTAGTGACCTGATGCAATGAGAGAGAGAGAGAGAGAGAGAGAGAGAGCGAGAGAGAGAGAGAGAGAGAGAGAGAGAGAGAGAGAGAGAGAGAGAGAGAGAGAGAGAGAGAGAGAGAGAGAGAGAGAGAGCAAGTGAGAGAGAGAGAGTGAGAGAGAGAGAGAGAGAGAGAGAGAGAGAGAGAGAGAGAGACAGAGACAGAGACAGAGAGAGACAGAGAGAGACAGAGAGAGACAGAGAGAGACAGAGAGAGAGAGAACCCTACTGCCAGACTTTCCCTGACTTGTCAATAATTGTTGTGTTTGGCCATGTAGGGTAACTGTCATTGTCTATAGAAAGTCAGTGGAGAGTTAGTGGAGAGTTAGTGGAGAGTTAGTGGAGAGTTAGTGGAGAGTCACTGGACAGTTAGTGGAGAGTTAG
Organism: Salvelinus namaycush; assembly: GCF_016432855.1. Classification (NCBI taxonomy): domain Eukaryota; kingdom Metazoa; phylum Chordata; class Actinopteri; order Salmoniformes; family Salmonidae; genus Salvelinus; species Salvelinus namaycush. The sequence continues at coordinate 53,845,251 of NC_052313.1, forward strand.
TGGAGAGTTAGTGGGGTTTGATGGTGTGTTTTCAGTGTGACGTCATATTGCGGTTCACCAGCCAGTGCATAACGAGGTGGCTTAATTGGAACGTCAAAGTAGTCCTCCTTATTCTGATGACACTCGCCCGCGCACGCACTCACTCACCAACCCACACCTCCTGATTCAGGAGGGCTTTTGTTATTCCACTAATGATATACTGTATCCTTATACTGTTCCTCATATACGGTGCAGAGATATGAGCATCTGGAAAATATGATATACAATGTATAGCGTACATCACCTCCCAAGCCACCTTAGGAGCAGAGGGTTGCCTTCAACAGGGTTTCAGAGGGCTGTTACAGTGCAGTCAGGATAACAGGTCCATGGGTCTAAGACAGGACTGGATCATATGAGTAATGATTGGGTTTATTGGTCTCACACAGGAGAAGAGATCAGTGATTTAAGAGGGGGGAGAAGGTGGTTATCCCCATGTCTCATACAGATGTAGGATCTTCATTTGAGCCAGTTTTCTACAGCAGAAAAATAATCCTGCAGCAACAGGAGATGTGATTTACTATATAGAGGATAATTCATGGGTGTTTTTGTAAGGGTTAATACATTATTCATTAGGGTGAATCAAGTCTGAAATGTCAAAGTGGAAATTACAAACTTTATAAGACTTTTTAACACTCAAATACACTAGAATATATACACTCGTGCAATGCAGGATGCAATGAAGATCCTCCATCTGTAGATAGGGCGCGGCTCTGCGGATGCCCTCTGCTCCAGGCTGTCCAACCTAATGTGTTAATATATCTGTCAGTGTGTGTCGGAGCTGTTGGGGAAAAAAGCAGAACACACATTTCCATCCCGTATGGACTAATAAAGGATATGGTATGTCTCAGTGTAGCTAGCTATAGTTGTTGGTGAGAGTCATAGGTCTGGGACCAGAGACACATGTTTCAGGGAGGATGTCCATCTTGTTCTAATAATTCTAGGGGAGGAGGCAGGAGGCAAACACGTGCACACAATCAATCAACTATACAGACCTCAAGCGCACATCATTTCTGTTTATTCTTCTCATTCACATACTATAGGTTCCACACAACTCCTAGTACAGAGGCAAGAACAAGTATGTGAACCCTTTGGAATTACCTGGACTTCTGCATAAATTTGATCTGTTCTTCATCTAGGTCACAACAATAGACAAACACAGTCTGCTTAAACTAATAACACACCAACAATTATACGTTTTCATGTCTTTATTGATCACACCGTGTAAACATTCACAGTGCAGGGTGGGAAAAGTAAGTGAACCCTTGGATTTAATAACTGGTTGACCCTCCTTTGGCAGCAATAACCTCAACCAATCGTTTTCTGTAGTTGCAGATCAGACCTGCACAACGGTCAGGAGGAATTGTGGACCGTTCGTCTTTACAAAACTGTTTCAGGTCAGCAATATTCTTGGGATGTCTGGTGTGACCCGCTCTCTTGAGGTCATGCCACAGCATCTCAATCTGGTTGAGGTCAGGATTCTGACTGGGCCACTTCAGAAGGCGTATTTTCTTCTGTTGAAGCCATTCTGTTGTTGATTTACTTGTGTTTTGGGTCGTTGTCCTGTTGCATCACCCAACTTCTGTTGAGCTTCAATTGTCGGACAGATAGCCTAACATTCTCCTGATAAACTTGGGATTAAATTTTTCCGTCGATGATAGCAAGCTGTCCAGGCCCTGAGACAGCAAAGCAGCCCCAAACCATGATACTCCCTCCACCAAACTTTACAGTTGGGATGAGGTTTTGATGTTGGTGTGCTGTGCCTTTTTTTCTCCACACATAGTGTTGTGTGTTCCTTCCAAACAACTCAACTGTAGTTTCATCTGTCCACAGAATATTTAGCCAGAAGCGTAGTGGAACATCCAGGTGCACTTTTGCAAACTTCAGACGTGCAGCAATATTTTTTTTGGACAGCAGTGACTTCTTCCGTTGTGTCTTCCCCATGAACACCATTCTTGTTTAGTGTTTTACGTATCGTAGACTCGTCAACAGAGATGTTAGCATGTTCCAGAGATTTCTGTAAGTCTTTAGCTGACACTCTAGGATTCTTCTTAACCTCATTGAGCATTCTGCTCTGTGCTCTTGCAGTCATCTTTGCAGAACGGCCACTCCTGGGGAGAGTAGCAACAGTGCTGAAATTTCTCCATTTATAGACAATTTGTCTTACAGTGGACTGATGAACATCAAGGCTTTTAGAGATACTTTTGGAACACTTTCCATCTTTATGCAAGTCAACAATTAGGTCTTCTGAGATCTCTTTCGTTCGAGGCATGGTTCACATCAGGCAAGGCTTCTTGTGAATAGCAAACTCAAATTTTGTGAATGTTTTTTAAAGGGCAGGTCAGCTCTAACCAACATCTCCAATCTTGTCTCATTGATTGGACTTCAGGTTAGCTGACTCCTGACTCCAATTATCTTTTGGAGAAGTCATTCGCCTAGGGGTTCACATACTTTTCCTACCTACACTGTGAATGTTTAAATTATGTATTCAATATAGACAAGAAAAATACAATAATTTGTGTGTTATTAGTTTAAGCACACTATGTTGTCTTGTTGTGACTTAGATGAAGATCAGATCTAAATTTATGACCAATTTATGTAGAAATCCAGATAATTCCAAAGGGTTCACATACTTTTTCTTGCCGCTGTATGTGTACAGATAAGTGGCAGTGTGAGAGGACTGGGAAAGAAGAGACTGATACAGAGAGTCCACTAACTAACAAGCTAAAATAACCTCTTCTTGAACTTCAGCAGAACATCCATCATAGTTTGTATCCCAAATGGCACCCTATTCCCTTTATAGTGCACTACTTTTGACCAGAGCCCATAGAGCGTAGTGCACTATGTCGGGAATAGGGTGCCATTTGGGATGCAGACCCTACTCTGTGTCATGACGCCTACACATGCACTTCTCCCCCTCATTCACTCCCTGCAGTCTTTCATCCATCCTCTCTCCCTTCTGCACATCTCCTCCTTGACTGTACTCCATCCCTCCATCCCTCCGTATATCTTCTATTATCTCTGATTAACAGACAGTCATCCTTCTCTCCCTCCTCTAGACCTTCTGCTCTATCACGCCCCCTAGTGTTTGTTATACGTCATCACAGACTAGTTGGCCAGTTTGTGCACTGGAGAGAATGGTAACTAGATAAGAGATGAGTCCACAGTCATTTTGTTGACCGATAGGATTGGTTAAGCTGCTTTACGATCAATCAAAGGTGACAACACACACACAGACACACACACACACAGCAAAACACACACATGATCGGGGTGAAAAAATACAGAAGAGCAGAAACAAACACTCATGAAGGCTTGTAGTGTTGTACACACCATGATCATTAACACACACACTCAATTAGCCTACAAGCACAAACATATTCAAGTATTATCCTTCACAGACGGGTGTTTATTTATAGGATTAAGTCTAAGATTTGTAGTCTTCTGAGGATTGTTCAGGGTTGGAGTCAATTCTATTTAAAATCCAGTCAATTCAGGAAGTACACTGAAATTCCAACTCCAATTATCTTCGATGCTTTTCAATGAGGAACATTTGGAATTTGATTTACTTTCCCGAAATTGACTGGAATTGAAATGGAATTGAAATGGAATTGACTGGAATTGAAATGGAATTGACTGGAATTGAAATGGAATTGACTGGAATTGAAATGGAATTGAAATGGAATTGAAATGGAATTGACTGGAATTGAAATGGAATTGACTGGATTTGAAATGGAATTGAAATGGAATTGACTGGAATTGAAATGGAATTGACTGAAATTGAAATGGAATTGACTGGAATTGAAATGGAATTGAAATGGAATTGACTGGAATTGAAATGGAATTGACTGGAATTGAAATGGAATTGAAATGGAATTGAAATGGAATTGACTGGAATTGAAATGGAATTGACTGGAATTGAAATGGAATTGACCCCAGCTCTGTTGCGGTTACACATCATGCGTTCTACAAGACTGGTCTCAGAACATATTTTATATTTGACTAAAATCCGTGCCACTCCAATAGAATATCTCCTTTTTGGCATATGTAAATCCAGGGACACTCAAATGAGTATGATATGTTACGTTGGTATGACAGTAGGTTACTTAAGGCAGAGCAAACGTTTAGCAAGCCAAAGGTTACGTATTTCAATGTAATCACAGACAACTTTAGCATTTTAGCTAATTAGCAACTTTGCAGCTACTTACTACTTTTTAGGTACTTTGCAACTACTTAGCATGTTAGCTAACCCTTCCCCTAACCCTTTAATCTAACTCCTAACCTTAACTCCTAACCTAATGTAGCATATCATACTAAAGCAGTTGAGTGTGATATATCATACTAAAGCAGTGGAGTGTGATATATCATACTAAAGCAGTTGAGTGTGATATATCATACTAAAGCAGTTGAGTGTGATATATCATACTAAAGCAGTTGAGTGTGATATATCATACTAAAGCAGTGGAGTGTGATATATTATACTAAAGCAGTGGAGTGTGATATATCATACTAAAGCAGTTGAGTGTGATATATCATACTAAAGCAGTGGAGTGTGATATATCATACTAAAGCAGTTGAGTGTGATATATCATACTAAAGCAGTTGAGTGTGATATATTATACTAAAGTAGTGGAGTGTGATATATTATACTAAAGCAGTGGAGTGTGATATATTATACTAAAGCAGTGGAGTGTGATATATCATACTAAAGCAGTGGAGTGTGATATACCATACTAAAGCAGTGGAGTGTGATATACCATACTAAAGTATTTGAGTGTGATATATCATACTAAACGGGTCAAAGGATACTGGTGCGATCAAGACGTAAAATACGTCTTACAATTCGTATTATATTGTACGACCGCTATTACGTTGGTAAGCCAATGTAATGTAATCTAATGTAAAGTAACATATCATACTAAATGGAGTGGCATGAATACGTTTGCTCTGAGACCAGGTTTCAGCGGTCTACACCATGAGGCGAGAGCCAGGGATGTAGTGAGACTCTTTCCAGATGTTTGTCTCTCCACAGTTCTCTGTCTTCCTCTTGCACTGGTAACAGCGGCGGTACTGCTCACACTGGTCAATCAGCAGCCTGCTCCCAGACCTGTCAGAGACATCAGAGATCAACGTCAGAATGTGGTCAGTCAATCAGCAGACTGCTCCCAGACCTGCCAGAGACATCAGAGATCAACGTCAGAATGTGGTCAATCAATCAGCAGACTGCTCCCAGACCTGTCATAGACATCAGAGATCAACGTCAGAATGTGGTCAATCAATCAGCAGACTGCTCCCAGACCTGTCATAGACATCAGAGATCAAAGTCAGAATGTGGTCAATCAATCAGCAGACTGCTCCCAGACCTGTCAGAGACATCAGAGATCAATGTCAGAATGTGGTCAATCAATCAGCAGACTGCTCCCAGACCTGTCAGAGACATCAGAGATCAACGTCAGAATGTGGTCAATCAATCAGCAGACTGCTCCCAGACCTGTCAGAGACATCAGAGATCAACGTCAGAATGTGGTCAATCAATCAGCAGACTGCTCCCAGACCTGTCAGAGACATCAGAGATCAACGTCAGAATGTGATGGTACAGATAGAAGACGTCAACTATCATGATAGTGATCAACTCAATCAGCCGGTCCCAAATCACTACCTTTTTCTCCTTCTTGACCCTAACCCCCGATGCTAGCATGTCTGAAGGGTCTGGATAGGTATAAACAGTGTAGTGGTGTATCTGAAGGGTCTGGATAGGTATAAACAGTGTAGTGGAGGATCTGAAGGGTCTGGATAGGTATAAACAGTGTAGTAGTGGATCTGAAGGGTCTGGATAGGTATAAACAGTGTAGTAGTGTATCTGAAGGGTCTGGATAGGTATAACCAGTGTAGTGGAGGATCTGAAGGGTCTGGATAGGTATAAACAGTGTAGTAGTGGATCTGAAGGGTCTGGATAGGTATAAACAGTGTAGTAGTGGATCTGAAGGGTCTGGATAGGTATAAACAGTGTAGTAGTGGATCTGAAGGGTCTGGATAGGTATAAACAGTGTAGTAGTGGATCTGAAGGGTCTGGATAGGTATAAACAGTGTAGTGGTGTATCTGAAGGGTCTGGATAGGTATAAACAGTGTAGTAGTGGATCTGAAGGGTCTGGATAGGTATAAACAGTGTAGTGGTGTATCTGAAGGGTCTGGATAGGTATAAACAGTGTAGTAGTGTATATGAAGGGTCTGGATAGGTATAAACAGTGTAGTAGTGGATCTGAAGGGTCTGGATAGGTATAAACAGTGTAGTGGTGTATCTGAAGGGTCTGGATAGGTATAAACAGTGTAGTAGTGTATCTGAAGGGTCTGGATAGGTATAAACAGTGTAGTGGTGGATCTGAAGGGTCTGGATAGGTATAAACAGTGTAGTAGTGGATCTGAAGGGTCTGGATAGGTATAAACAGTGTAGTGGTGGATCTGTAGGGTCTGGATAGGTATAAACAGTGTAGTAGTGGATCTGAAGGGTCTGGATAGGTATAAACAGTGTAGTGGTGGATCTGTAGGGTCTGGATAGGTATAAACAGTGTAGTGGTGGATCTGTAGGGTCTGGATAGGTATAAACAGTGTAGTAGTGGATCTGAAGGGTCTGGATAGGTATAAACAGTGTAGTGGAGGATCTGAAGGGTCTGGGTAGGTATAAACAGTGTAGTGGAGGATCTGAAGGGTCTGGATAGGTATAAACAGTGTAGTGGAGGATCTGAAGGGTCTGGATAGGTATAAACAGTGTAGTAGTGGATCTGAAGGGTCTGGATAGGTATAAACAGTGTAGTAGTGGATCTGAAGGGTCTGGATAGGTATAAACAGTGTAGTAGTGGATCTGAAGGGTCTGGATAGGTATAAACAGTGTAGTGGAGGATCTGAAGGGTCTGGATAGGTATAAACAGTGTAGTAGTGGATCTGAAGGGTCTGGATAGGTATAAACAGTGTAGTAGTGGATCTGAAGGGTCTGGATAGGTATAAACAGTGTAGTGGTGGATCTGAAGGGTCTGGATAGGTATAACCAGTGTAGTAGTGGATCTGAAGGGTCTGGATAGGTATAAACAGTGTAGTAGTGGATCTGAAGGGTCTGGATAGGTATAAACAGTGTAGTAGTGGATCTGAAGGGTCTGGATAGGTATAAACAGTGTAGTAGTGGATCTGAAGGGTCTGGATAGGTATAAACAGTGTAGTAGTGGATCTGAAGGGTCTGGATAGGTATAAACAGTGTAGTGGTGGATCTGAAGGGTCTGGATAGGTATAAACAGTGTAGTAGTGGATCTGAAGGGTCTGGATAGGTATAAACAGTGTAGTGGTGTATCTGAAGGGTCTGGATAGGTATAAACAGTGTAGTAGTGGATCTGAAGGGTCTGGATAGGTATAAACAGTGTAGTGGTGGATCTGAAAGGTCTGGATAGGTATAAACAGTGTAGTGGTGTATCTGTAGGGTCTGGATAGGTATAAACAGTGTAGTGGTGGATCTGAAGGGTCTGGATAGGTATAAACAGTGTAGTAGTGGATCTGAAGGGTCTGGATAGGTATAAACAGTGTAGTAGTGTATATGAAGGGTCTGGATAGGTATAAACAGTGTAGTGGTGGATCTGAAGGGTCTGGATAGGTATAAACAGTGTAGTGGGAAAGCCTCCATCATATTGTTTCCATCTTACAGATCTGTAAACATAGAAGGGTTAGGGCCAATCAAGGTTGTGATTTGAGTACATTACCTGATGAATTCCTTCTCCTCTCTGTCTCGGTGGCGTTTCAGGTCGGCGCTGCGTCTCCAGGTGTCCTCCAACGAGGCCCGCAGGTTACGCAGCTTCTCAAAGCGGTTGATGTGGTCATTTATCAGTCTGCCAGGAGAGAGAGTGAGAGGAAAATATAGAAATAGAACATATAGACAATACATCTCATATAAAATGGCCTTTAACCTTTAACCTTTAACCTTGAACCGTTCCACATACCAATGTTTTCTGCATTCTCATTTTATTCACTCACTTTCTGAATTTCAAGTGGAGAATTTCACCCTCCCCACTCCCCGTCTCTCTATGACTCCCTCTCTCTCCCTTTCTCCCACCTCTCCCCCCCCACTCCCCGTCTCTCTATGACTCCCTCTCTCTCCCTTTCTCCCACCTCTCTCCCCCACTCACTCCTTCCTGTTCCTATTGATCATCTCTCTCTCGTTCTTCTGTTTGGTGCTGCGGTGAAGGAGCAGCTCTTTTCTCTTGTTATTAGCCGTGGTCTGCTGTTCCTGGTAGACCTTCTCCGCCCGCTGCCTCTGCTCTGACAGCCCAGCAGGGGTACAGTCCAGCTGGCCAAGCACAGGGCCGTCCGAGTCGGGCAGGCGCGCTGGGAGGCCCGACCCCTGGTACTCCACCTGGTAGATACGTTAATTAAATAACATCCATTAGATTTGTGGAGCATCAAGATCATCAAATTATTTTTCAACTCAACCTGGGTGAAGATTACAATCACAGAGGAGCTCACAACTACTGGAAAGTCATCTGTCATCTATAAGTACTGGAATCTCTCAACTGTGACTTCCTGTTCTCGGTTAAAGAAGCTCCATTAGATCAGCATAGCATGAAGATCCCCAGTGTGCTGGGATTGTTTTCTACTCAACCTGGACTAGACATAGACACCACAGAGGAGCTGGACTACTGTTCAACCTGGACTAGTCAGACACCACAGAGGAGCTGGACTACTGTTCAACCTGGACTAGTCATAGACACCACAGAGCAGCTGGACTACTGTTCAACCTGGACTAGTCATAGACACCACAGAGCAGCTGGACTATTGTTAAACCTGGACTAGACATAGACACCACAGAGGAGCTGGACTACTGTTAAACCTGGACTAGACATAGACACCACAGAGCAGCTGGACTACTGTTAAACCTGGACTAGACATAGACACCACAGAGGAGCTGGACTACTGTTCAACCTGGACTAGACATAGACACCACAGAGGAGCTGGACTACTGTTAAACCTGGACTAGACATAGACACCACAGAGCAGCTGGACTACTGTTCAACCTGGACTAGTCATAGACACCACAGAGCAGCTGGACTACTGTTCAACCTGGACTAGTCATAGACACCACAGAGCAGCTGGACTACTGTTCAACCTGGACTAGACATAGACACCACAGAGGAGCTGGACTACTGTTCAACCTGGACTAGACATAGACACCACAGAGGAGCTGGACTACTGTTCAACCTGGACTAGTCATAGATACCACAGAGCAGCTGGACTACTGTTCAACCTGGACTAGACATAGACACCACAGAGGAGCTGGACTACTGTTAAACCTGGACTAGACATAGACACCACAGAGCAGCTGGACTACTGTTCAACCTGGACTAGTCATAGACACCACAGAGCAGCTGGACTATTGTTAAACCTGGACTAGACATAGACAACACAGAGCAGCTGGACTACTGTTAAACCTGGACTAGTCATAGACACCACAGAGGAGCTGGACTACTGTTCAACCTGGACTAGTCATAGACACCACAGAGGAGCTGGACTACTGTTCAACCTGGACTAGACATAGACACCACAGAGGAGCTGGACTACTGTTAAACCTGGACTAGACATAGACACCACAGAGCAGCTGGACTACTGTTCAACCTGGACTAGTCATAGACACCACAGAGGAGCTGGACTACTGTTCAACCTGGACTAGTCATAGACACCACAGAGCAGCTGGACTACTGTTAAACCTGGACTAGACATAGACACCACAGAGCAGCTGGACTACTGTTCAACCTGGACTAGTCATAGACACCACAGAGCAGCTGGACTATTGTTAAACCTGGACTAGACATAGACACCACAGAGGAGCTGGACTACTGTTCAACCTGGACTAGACATAGACACCACAGAGGAGCTGGACTACTGTTCAACCTGGACTAGACATAGACACCACAGAGGAGCTGGACTACTGTTAAACCTGGACTAGACATAGACACCACAGAGCAGCTGGACTACTGTTCAACTTGGACTAGACATAGACACCACAGAGGAGCTGGACTACTGTTCAACCTGGACTAGTCATAGACACCACAGAGCAGCTGGACTACTGTTCAACCTGGACTAGTCATAGATACCACATAGGAGCTGGACTACTGTTCAACCTGGACTAGTCATAGACACCACAGAGCAGCTGGACTACTGTTCAACCTGGACTAGTCATAGACACCACAGAGCAGCTGGACTACTGTTAAACCTGGACTAGTCATAGATACCACAGAGGAGCTGGACTACTGTTCAACCTGGACTAGTCATAGACACCACAGAGCAGCTGGAATACTGTTAAACCTGGACTAGACATAGACACCACAGAGCAGCTGGACTACTGTTCAATTCCCTCATCTACTGCATTTCCTTCCTCAACTGTTCTTCTTTAAGTACTTCAAGTCTGGCTCAACTCCGCTTCTTTAAGTTCTTCATGTCTGGCTCAACTGTCCTTCTTTACCATGAATTTTACCTCCTCTTCCTCTCCATTTCTCCTTCCTCTTTCCTCTCTATCCCTTCCCTTCTTTATCTTAAACCTCTCCATCTGTCTCCCCCTATCCTCTCCTCTCCTCTCCGTAGAGACTTGTCTATATTATGTTTCCTGCCTGCTCTGAGTCATCTCCTGGTGCTGGCTGTCCCTGGATGGGCGGGAACATCACTCTCCTATCTCCCTTGGCTTTCTGCGGCTTGCCCTTCCCTGTTTCCACCTGTACAACAAGACAGTAAGTCAGGTAAACATCAATCTGTAGTGGTCCCCTCTGCCTTGCTCAGCCTTAACCTGTGCAGCACACCTGGGAGTTCAGTTATTCAATCCACAGCCTTTTAATCAACATAATAAATATCCCTCCACTTCAACTTGCACGTGTGTAACACATGGTGGGAGGCATGTCTTTGGTAGGTCTGGTCTGGTAGGTATGGTGTGGTAGGTATGGTCTGGTAGGTATGGTCTGGTAGGTATGGTGTGGTAGGTATGGTCTGGTAGGTATGGTCTGGTAGGTATGGTGTGGTAGGTATGGTCTGGTAGGTATGGTCTGGTAAGTCTGGTAGGTATGGTCTGGTAGGTATGGTCTGGTCTGGTAGGTATGGTCTGGTAGGTATGGTGTGGTAGGTATGGTCTGGTAAGTCTGGTAGGTATGGTCTGGTAGGTATGGTCTGGTAGGTATGGTCTGGTAAGTCTGGTAGGTATGGTCTGGTAGGTATGGTCTGGTAGGTATGGGCTGGTAGGTATGGTCTGGTAGGTCTGGCCTGGTAGGTCTGGCCTGGTAGCTCTAGTCTGGTAGGTCTGGTCTGGTAGGTATGGCCTGGTAGCTCTAGTCTGGTAGGTCTGGTCTGATAGATATGGTCTGGTAGGTCTGGCCTGGTAGGTCTGGCCTGGTAGGTATGGCCTGGTAGCTCTAGTCTGGTAGGTATGGCCTGGTAGCTCTGGTCTGGAAAGTCTGGTAGGTATGGTAGGTATGGCCTGGTAGGTCTGGCCTGGTAGGTCTTACCTGGTATCTCTGGCCTGGTAGGTCCGGCCCGGTACATATGGTCTGGTAGGTCTGGTCTGGTAGGTAGGGTCTGGTAGGTATGGTCTGGTAGGTCTGGTCGGGTAGGTCTGGTATGGTAGGTATTGCCTGGTAGGTATGGCCTGGTAGGTCTGGTCTGGTAGGTATGGTAGGTATGGGCTGGTAGGTATGGTCTGGTAGGTATGGGCTGGTAGGTATGGTCTGGTAGGTATGGGCTGGTAGGTATGGTCTGGTAGGTCTGGCCTGGTAGGTCTGGCCTGGTAGCTCTAGTCTGGTAGGTCTGGTCTGGTAGGTATGGCCTGGTAGCTCTAGTCTGGTAGGTCTGGTCTGGTAGCTCTGGTCTGGAAAGTCTGGTAGGTATGGTAGGTCTGGTCTGGTAGGTCTGACCTGGTAGGTCTTGCCTGGTATCTCTGGCCTGGTAGGTTTGGTCTGGTAGGTATGGTCTGGTAGGTATGGTCTGGTAGGTCTGGTCGGGTAGGTCTGGTATGGTAGGTATGGCCTGGTAGGTATGGCCTGGTAGGTATGATCAGGTAGGTATGGCCTGGTAGGTCTGGTCTTGTAAGTCTGGTAGGTATGGTAGGTATGGTCTGGTAGGTATGGTCTGGTCTGGTATGGCCTGGTAGGTACGGTCTGGTACGTAGGGTCTGGTAGGTCTGGTCTGGTAGATATGGTCTGGTAAGTCTGGTAGGTATGGTCTGGTAGGTATGGTCTGGTAGGTATGCTATATAATATATGGTAGGACAGACTCTTACCTGTGTATCCAGGGCTTTCTTGTAACAGCTAGTGTTCTTCTGTTTCAGGTGGAGCTGCTGGGACTTATGCAAGGAGGTTCTGAGACACACAACAGCTATTCACACACTGTAGAAACTGAGCAACAGGTTGTACAATGACCACAGAATTCTGTATGTACAGTAGAGACCACAAGCCTGGTTACATGGGTTCATGGCAGCAGGTGCACTTCCTCTTAGACAAACATATTGACGCGGTACCCTACTCCCTTTATAGTGCACTGAAGAGCCCTGGTTAAAACGAAGTAGTGCACTACATAGGAAATGGGGTGCCATGTGGGACTCAGATGCATCACCTACTCCTGTGCAAGCTGGACCTGTTGTAGCAGGTGGATGAGCTCCTGGTCCTGCTGAGTCTGGCTGACCTGGCCCTTCCTCCACTCCGCCTGGGCCCGCAGATCCTGCATGTAGCCGCGCTGCTTATGGACCCTGGGAGGGGTGAGGGGACGGCCCCTGAAGATGTACGAACCCTGTGGGGGGAGGGGGGGGGTTCAATATCATCACAACATCATTCATTGATAAGTTTAGACCATTGGCTAAGTGTTGCAATAGTAACTGTGCATAGACCAATGCATGCTAAATGCAGCAACTGAAAAGCCGTGAACCATTTGAACTCTAGAACATTTAAACCCCCTGAAGATCAGTGTGCTGATTGGACAAGGCCAGGGCTCACATGGAAGTGGGAGGAGCGAGCAACCTTCTTCTCCTTCATGGCTTCAGACACTGTCAGGTTGAACGCTGCCACCTTCTGGTTGTTCTCACGTATCTCCAGACGGTCCGCCTAACATATCACACCACCACATCACAAATACACACACGCACACACACACACACACACACACACACACCACCACCACGTCACAAATACACACACACACACACACCACCACCACCACCACGTCACAAATACACACACCCACACACACACACACATACACACACACACACCACCACCACGTCACAAATACACACACACACACACACCACCACCACCACATCACAAATACACACACACACACACACACGCCACCACATCACAAATACACACACACACACACACACACACACACACACACACGCCACAACGTCCCAAATACACACCCACACACCACATCACAAATACACACAGGCTCAGTGTCACCTCACTACTGAGTTTAATCTGACTACTGAGTTTAATCTGACTACTGAGTTTAATCTGACTACTGAGTTTAATCTGACTACTGAGTTTAATGTGACTACTGAGTTTAATGTGACTACTGAGTTTAATCTGACTACTGAGTTTAATGTGACTACTCAGTTTAATGTGACTACTGAGTTTAATGTGACTCCAGGACTTAAACAGTAGTACAAATGCAGATTCTCCCTTGGCTTTTAGTGGAGTAGTATTCTGTCTATTCATCACTCCAAGACAAAGAGTAAAAGACAAAGGGAACATGTAACATGTTGCTCATCTCATCATCAGAGTGGTGCTGGCCTCACCTGCTCCCTCTGTAGGTAGTCCTGGTCTCTGCGCTGCTCGTTGAACAGTAACACCCTCTCCTCCTCCTGTTGTTCCGTCAGCCTCTCCTCTGCCAGGTAGTGGGGGATGTTACGCTGGGCCCGCTGCATGCACAGGTAACACAACTCCTATAGGGAAGGATAGGTGATGTTATATACACAGGTAACACAACTCCTACAGGGAAGGATAGGTGATGTTATATACACAGGTAACACCTCCTATAGGGAAGGATAGGTGATGTTATATACACAGGTAACACAACTCCTATAGGGAAGGATAGGTGATGTTATATACACAGGTAACACCTCCTATAGGGAAGGATAGGTGATGTTATATACACAGGTAACAACTCCTATAGGGAAGGATATGTGATGTTATATACACAGGTAACACAACTCCTATAGGGAAGGATAGGTGATGGTATATACACAGGTAACAACTCCTATAGGGAAGGATAGGTGATGTTATATACACAGGTAACAACTCCTATAGGGAAGGATAGGTGATGTTATATACACAGGTAACAACTCCTATAGGGAAGGATAGGTGATGTTATATACACAGGTAACACAACTCCTATAGGGAAGGATAGGTGATGGTATATACACAGGTAACAACTCCTATAGGGAAGGATAGGTGATGTTATATACACAGGTAACAACTCCTATAGGGAAGGATAGGTGATGTTATATACACAGGTAACAACTCCTATAGGGAAGGATAGGTGATGTTATATACACAGGTAACACAACTCCTATAGGGAAGGATAGGTGATGTTATATACACAGGTAACAACTCCTATAGGGAAGGATAGGTGATGTTATATACACAGGTAACAACTCCTATAGGGAAGGATAGGTGATGTTATATACACAGGTAACACAACTCCTATAGGGAAGGCTAGGTGATGTTATATACACAGGTAACAACTCCTATAGGGAAGGATAGGTGATGTTATATACACAGGTAACAACTCCTATAGGGAAGGATAGGTGATGTTATATACACAGGTAACAACTCCTATAGGGAAGGATAGGTGATGTTATACACACAGGTAACAACTCCTATAGGGAAGGATAGGTGATGTTATATACACAGGTAACACAACTCCTATAGGGAAGGATATGTGATGTTATATACACAGGTAACACAACTCCTATAGGGAAGGATAGGTGATGTTATATACACAGGTAACACAACTCCTATAGGGAAGGATAGGTGATGTTATACACACAGGTAACAACTCCTATAGGGAAGGATAGGTGATGTTATACACACAGGTAACAACTCCTATAGGGAAGGATAGGTGATGTTATACACACAGGTAACAACTCCTATAGGGAAGGATAGGTGATGTTATACACACAGGTAACACAACTCCTATAGGGAAGGATAGGTGATGTTATACACACAGGTAACAACTCCTATAGGGAAGGATAGGTGATGTTATATACACAGGTAACAACTCCTATAGGGAAGGATATGTGATGTTATATACACAGGTAACACAACTCCTATAGGGAAGGATAGGTGATGTTATATACACAGGTAACAACTCCTATAGGGAAGGATAGGTGATGGTATATACACAGGTAACACAACTCCTATAGGGAAGGATAGGTGATGTTATATACACAGGTAACAACTCCTATAGGGAAGGATAGGTGATGTTATACACACAGGTAACAACTCCTATAGGGAAGGATAGGTGATGTTATACACACAGGTAACAACTCCTATAGGGAAGGATAGGTGATGTTATACACACAGGTAACAACTCCTATAGGGAAGGATAGGTGATGTTATATACACAGGTAACAACTCCTATAGGGAAGGATAGGTGATGTTATACACACAGGTAACAACTCCTATAGGGAAGGATAGGTGATGGTATATACACAGGTAACAACTCCTATAGGGAAGGATAGGTGATGGTATATACACAGGTAACACAACTCCTATAGGGAAGGATGGGTGATGTTATATACACAGATAACAACTCCTATAGGGAAGGATAGGTGATGTTATGCACACAGGTAACAACTCCTATAGGGAAGGATAGGTGATGTTATATACACAGGTAACAACTCCTATAGGGAAGGATAGGTGATGTTATATACACAGGTAACAACTCCTATAGGGAAGGATAGGTGATGTTATACACACAGGTAACAACTCCTATAGGGAAGGATAGGTGATGTTATACACACAGGTAACACAACTCCTATAGGGAAGAATAGGTGATGTTATACACACAGGTAACAACTCCTATAGGGAAGGATAGGTGATGTTATATACACAGGTAACAACTCCTATAGGGAAGGATAGGTGATGTTATACACACAGGTAACAACTCCTATAGGGAAGGATAGGTGGTGGTATATACACAGGTAACAACTCCTATAGGGAAGGATAGGTGATGGTATATACACAGGTAACACAACTCCTATAGGGAAGGATGGGTGATGTTATATACACAGATAACAACTCCTATAGGGAAGGATAGGTGATGTTATGCACACAGGTAACAACTCCTATAGGGAAGGATAGGTGATGTTATATACACAGGTAACAACTCCTATAGGGAAGGATAGGTGATGTTATATACACAGGTAACAACTCCTATAGGGAAGGATAGGTGATGTTATACACAATGGTAACAACTCCTATAGGGAAGGATAGGTGATGTTATATACACAGGTAACAACTCCTATAGGGAAGGATAGGTGATGTTATATACACAAGTAACAACTCCTATAGGGAAGGATAGGTGATGTTATACACACAGGTAACACAACTCCTATAGGGAAGGATAGGTGATGTTATACACACAGGTAACAACTCCTATAGAGAAGGATAGGTGATGGTATATACACAGGTAACACAACTCCTATAGGGAAGGATAGGTGATGTTATACACACAGGTAACAACTCCTATAGGGAAGGATAGGTGATGTTATATACACAGGTAACAACTCCTATAGGGAAGGATAGGTGATGTTATATACACAGGTAACAACTCCTATAGGGAAGGATAGGTGATGTTATACACACAGGTAACAACTCCTATAGGGAAGGATAGGTGATGTTATATACACAGGTAACACAACTCCTATAGGGAAGGATAGGTGATGTTATATACACAGGTAACAACTCCTATAGGGAAGGATAGGTGATGTTATATACACAGGTAACACAACTCCTATAGGGAAGGATAGGTGATGTTATATACACAGGTAACACAACTCCTATAGGGAAGGATAGGTGATGTTATACACACAGGTAACAACTCCTATAGGGAAGGATAGGTGATGTTATATACACAGGTAACAACTCCTATAGGGAAGGATAGGTGATGTTATACACACAGGTAACAACTCCTATAGGGAAGGATAGGTGATGTTATATACACAGATAACAACTCCTATAGGGAAGGATAGGTGATGTTATATACACAGGTAACAACTCCTATAGGGAAACACACAGTTATTGATTGATTGATTGATTGATTGACACCCCTCATACACACTCACAAAAGCAGAGTTCGGCGCACACACACACACACCTGCCCAGCCCTGTTGTGGTTGACACAGGGCATGTCCAGGTGAGAGTCCACCCTCTTAACCTTCCCCTCCTTCAGAGCAGCGCCCTCCAGTGGTAGGATAGACACTGTGGACCTACAGGACAGCAGGTTGGAAACAGATAGCAGTCCTGGGTTATCTTTCAGATCAGGGGCTATTCAACTGCAGTCCTGGGTTATCTTTCAGATCAGGGGCTATTCAACTGCAGTCCTGGGTTATCTTTCAGATCAGGGGCTATTCAAATGCAGTCCTGGGTTATCTTTCAGATCAGGGGCTATTCAACTACAGTCCTGGGTTATCTTTCAGATTAGGGGCTATTCAACCACAGTCCTGGGTTATCTTTCAGATCAGGGGCTATTCAACTACAGTCCTGGGTTATCTTTCAGATCAGGGGCTATTCAACCACAGTCCTGGGTTATCTTTCAGATCAGGGGCTATTCAACCACAGTCCTGGGTTATCTTTCAGATCAGGGGCTATTCAACCACAGTCCTGGGTTATCTTTCAGATCAGGGGCTATTCAACTACAGTCCTGGGTTATCTTTCAGATCAGGGGCTATTCAACCACAGTCCTGGGTTATCTTTCAGATCAGGGGCTATTCAACCACAGTCCTGGGTTATCTTTCAGATCAGGGGCTATTCAACCACAGTCCTGGGTTATCTTTCAGATCAGGGGCTATTCAACTGCAGTCCTGGGTTATCTTTCAGATCAGGGGCTATTCAACTGCAGTCCTGGGTTATCTTTCAGATCAGGGGCTATTCAACTGCAGTCCTGGGTTATCTTTCAGATCAGGGGCTTTTCAACCACAGTCCTGGGTTATCTTTCAGATCAGGGGCTATTCAACCACAGTCCTGGGTTATCTTTCAGTTCAGGGGCTATTCAACTGCAGTCCTGGGTTATCTTTCAGATCAGGGGCTATTCAACTGCAGTCCTGGGTTATCTTTCAGATCAGGGGCTATTCAACCACAGTCCTGGGTTATCTTTCAGATCAGGGGCTATTCAACTGCAGTCCTGGGTTATCTTTCAGACTCTCAGTAGTGTCAGTAGTCAGTAGTGGTGACCAGCTGTATTTATTTTAATCAGGGAGAGGACTCTCTGGCCAGTCAGTAGTGACCAGCAGTATTTATTTTAATCAGGGAGAGGACTCTCTGGCCAGTCAGTAGTGACCAGCAGTATTTATTTTAATCAGGGAGAGGACTCTCTGGCCAGTCAGTAGTGACCAGCTGTATTTATTTTAATCAGGGAGAAGACTCTCTGGCCAGTCAGTAGTGACCAGCTGTATTTATTTTAATCAGGGAGAAGGCTCTCTGGCCAGTCAGTAGTGACCAGCTGTATTTATTTTAATCAGGGAGAAGACTCTCTGGCCAGTCAGTAGTGACCAGCTGTATTTATTTTAATCAGGGAGAAGACTCTCTGGCCAGTCAGTAGTGACCAGCAGTATTTATTTTAATCAGGGAGAGGACTCTCTGGCCAGTCAGTAGTGACCAGCTGTATTTATTTTAATCAGGGAGAAGACTCTCTGGCCAGTCAGTAGTGACCAGCTGTATTTATTTTAATCAGGGAGAAGACTCTCTGGCCAGTCAGTAGTGACCAGCTGTATTTATTTTAATCAGGGAGAGGACTCTCTGGCCAGTCAGTAGTGACCAGCAGTATTTATTTTAATCAGGGAGAAGACTCTCTGGCCAGTCAGTAGTGACCAGCTGTATTTATTTTAATCAGGGAGAAGACTCTCTGGCCAGTCAGTAGTGACCAGCTGTATTTATTTTAATCAGGGAGAGGACTCTCTGGCCAGTCAGTAGTGACCAGCTGTATTTATTTTAATCAAGGAGAAGACTCTCTGGCCAGTCAGTAGTGACCAGCTGTATTTATTTTAATCAGGGAGAAGACTCTCTGGCCAATCAATGTTGACCAGCAGTATTTATTTTAATCTGTCACGCCCTGGCCTTAGTATTCTTTGTTTTCTTTATTATTTTAGTTAGGTCAGGGTGTGACATGGGTATTTATGTGGGTTTTGTAGTGTCCAGGGTGATTGTAAGGTTTAGGGGGTTTATTTAGAGTTGTTGGGTTTATGTTTAGTATAGTTGTCTAGCAGTGTCTATGTTGTGTGTAGTTGTCTAGGAAAGTCTATGGTTGCCTGAATGGGTTCCCAATTAGAGACAGCTGGTTTCTGTTGTCTCTGATTGGGAGCCATATTTAGGGTAGCCATAGGCTTTAGTTTGTTGTGGGGAATTGTCTATGTCTGAACGTTTGTAGCCTGTGTGTGTGCACTACGTTTATTAGCTTCACGGTCGTTTATTTGTTTTGTTAGTTTGTAAGTGTTTTGTTTCGTTTTGCCTTCTTCTATAATAAAAGGAAGATGGCTTATTTTCCACATGCTGCGTTTTGGTCCGTCTCTCCTCCACACGATCGTGACAGAATTCCCCACCATCATTGGATCAAGCAGCGAGGAAATCGGAGGAAGGGACAGCGCAATAAGGAGGAATGGACTTGGGACGATGTATTGGACGGTAAAGGTTGTTACACATGGGAGGAGATCCTGGCTGGAAGGGATCGCCTCCCATGGGAACAGCTGGAGGCACTGAGGAGAGCAGAGGCAACCGGAGAAGTGAACCGGAGTTATGAGGGGACGCGTCTAGCACGGAAGCCCAAAAAGCCCGTGAGTACTACCCAAAAATGTCTTGGGGGGGGGCTAAGAGGTAGTGGGCCAAGGGCAGGTAGGAGACCTGCGCCCACTTCCCAGGCTAACCGTGGAGAGCGGGAGTACGGGCAGACGCCGTGTTACGCAGTAGAGCGCACGGTGTCTCCTGTACGGGTGCATAGCCCAGTGCGGGTTATTCCACCTCCCCGCACTGGTAGGGCTAGATTGGGCATTGAGCCAAATGTCATGAAGCCGGCCCTACATATCTGGCCACCAGTACGTCTCCTTGGGCCGGCTTACATGGCACCAGCCTTACGCATGGTGTCCCCGGTTCGCCTACATAGACCGGTGCGGGTTATTCCACCTCCCCGCACTGGTCGGGCGACGGGGAGCATTCAACCAGGTAAGGTTGGGCAGGCTCGGTGCTCAAGGGAGCCAGTACGCCTGCACGGTCCGGTATTTCCGGCGCCACCTCCTCGCCCCAGCCTAGTACCACCAGTGCCTACACCACGCACCAGGCTTCCAGTGCGTTTTCAGAGTCCTGTTCCTCCTCCACGCACTCTCCCTATGGTGCGTGTCTCCAGCCCAGTGCCTCCAGTTCCGGCACCACGCACTAAGCCACCTGTGCGTCTCCTGAGTCCTGTACACACTGTTATTTCTCCCCGCACTCGTCCTGAGGTGCGTGCCCTCAGTCCGGTACCACGCACCAGGCATATAGTGCGCCTTGAGAACTCAGTGTGCCCTGTTGTTGTTCCCCGCACTAGCCTGAAGGTGCGTGTCCTTAGCCCGGTACCTCCAGTTCCGGCACCACGCACCAGGCCTACAGTGCGTCTCAGCCGGCCAGAGTCTGCCGTCTGCCCAACGGCGCCTGAACTGTCCGTCTGCCAAGCGCCGCATGAACTGCCCGTCTGCCATGAGCCTACAGAGCCTTCCGCCAGACAGGAGCAGCCAAAGCCTTCCGCCAGACAGGATCAGTCTGAGCCATCCGTCTCCGCAGCGCCATCTGAGCCATCCGTCTCCGCAGCGCCATCTGAGCCATCCGTCTCCTCAGCGCCATCTGAGCCATCCGTCTCCCCAGCGCCATCTGAGCCATCCGTCTCCCCAGCGCCATCTGAGCCATCCGTCTCCCCAGCGCCGTCTGAGCCATCCGTCTGTCCCGAGCCATTAGAGCCGCCCGTCTGTCCCGAGCCGTCAGAGCCGTTAGTCAGTCAGGAGCCGCTAGAGCCATTTGTCAGTCAGGATCTGCCAGAGCCGCCAACCAGACAGGATCTGCCAGAGCCGCCAACCAGACAGGATCTGCCAGGGCCGCCAACCAGACAGGATCTGCCAGAGCCGCCAACCAGACAGGATCTGCCAGAGCCGCCAACCAGACAGGATCTGCCAGAGCCGCCAACCAGCCATGAGCGTCCTGAGCCGTCAGTCAGCCATGAGCGTCCAGAGCCGTCAGCCAGCCATGAGCGTCCAGAGCCGTCAGCCAGCCATGAGCGTCCAGAGCCGTCAGCCAGCCATGAGCGTCCAGAGCCGTCAGCCAGCCATGAGCGTCCAGAGCCGTCAGCCAGTCATGAGCTGTCCCTCAGCCCAGAGCGGCTATTTATTCAGAACTGCCCCTCAGTCCAGAGCTGTCTCTCTGTCCGGAGCTGCCTTTCAGTCCGGAGTTGCCCCTCTATCCTGAGCTACCTCTCTATCCTGAGCTACCTCTCTATCCTGAGCTATTCCTCTATCCCGGTGCTGCCCCTTGTGTCGATGTTACCCAAAAGATTAAGTGGGGGTAATATGAGGGTGGTCATTTGTAGGGGGAGATATAAGCTGGGATTGACTATGGTGGGGTGGGGACCTCGCCCTGAGCCTGAGCCACCACCGTGGTCAGATGCCCACCCAGACCCTCCCCTAGACTTTGTGCTGGTGCGCCCGGAGTTCGCACCTTAAGGGGGGGGCTATGTCACGCCCTGGCCTTAGTATTCTTTGTTTTCTTTATTATTTTAGTTAGGTCAGGGTGTGACATGGGTATTTATGTGGGTTTTGTAGTGTCCAGGGTGATTGTAAGGTTTAGGGGGTTTATTTAGAGTAGTTGGGTTTATGTTTAGTATAGTTGTCTAGCAGTGTCTATGTTGTGTGTAGTTGTCTAGGAAAGTCTATGGTTGCCTGAATGGGTTCCCAATTAGAGACAGCTGGTTTCTGTTGTCTCTGATTGGGAGCCATATTTAGGGTAGCCATAGGCTTTAGTTTGTTGTGGGGAATTGTCTATGTCTGAACGTTTGTAGCCTGTGTGTGTGCACTACGTTTATTAGCTTCACGGTCGTTTATTTGTTTTGTTAGTTTGTAAGTGTTTTGTTTCGTTTTGCCTTCTTCTATAATAAAAGGAAGATGGCTTATTTTCCACATGCTGCGTTTTGGTCCGTCTCTCCTCCACACGATCGTGACATAATCAGGGAGAAGACTCTCTGGCCAGTCAGTAGTGACCAGCAGTATTTATTTTAATCAGGGAGAAGACTCTCTGGCCAGTCAGTAGTGACCAGCAGTATTTATTTTAATCAAGGAGAAGACTCTCTGGCCAGTCAGTAGTGACCAGCAGTATTTATTTTAATCAAGGAGAAGACTCTCTGGCCAGTCAGTAGTGACCAGCAGTATTTATTTTAATCAAGGAGAAGACTCTCTGGCCAGTCAGTAGTGACCAGCAGTATTTATTTTAATCAAGGAGAAGACTCTCTGGCCAGTCAGTAGTGACCAGCAGTATTTATTTTAATCAAGGAGAAGACTCTCTGGCCAGTCAGTAGTGACCAGCAGTATTTATTTTAATCAAGGAGAAGACTCTCTGGCCAGTCAGTAGTGACCAGCAGTACTTGGGTCCCTAAGGGTCAGTAGTTGAGCTTACCCAACAGCTCTATTAGCACGTCAGCCTCCCTCAACCTTCCCTCCCTTTCCACTTTAACTGCTGACAAACACTGAATACAGGCAGTTGCCCACAATGCGTTTCGAATGGCACCCTATTCCCTATGAAGATGTCCGGTGAAAGCAGATATGCAGGTTATTGACACTACAGACACACAACTGACACACTACAGACACACTACAGACACACTACAGACACACTACAGACACACCACAGACACACCACAGACACACTACAGACACACTACAGACACACTACAGACACACTACAGACACACTACAGACACACCACAGACACACTACAGACACACTACAGACACACTACAGACACACTACAGACACACTACAGACACACTACAGACACACCACAGACACACCACAGACACACCACAGACACACTACAGACACACTACAGACACCTTACAGACACCTTACAGACACACCACAGACACACCACAGACACACTACAGACACACTACAGACACCTTACAGACACACTACAGACACACTACAGACTTGAATACACATTATCCAACATTTTGATCAATAAAAACATCTGTTAAATCCTCTGTTTTGCTTGTTTACAGCGGGTCATTTCACAGGGACTGTCGGAGGCACTCACGATTGTTACATCATCAACATGTTGACAATAAAGGCGTTTTAACATGGTGTCCGTTCTAAAACCTGGCCCAACTCTCTTAATGTATGGCTCTGAGGAAACCCATAGGGCTCTGGGAAAAAGCAGTGCATTATATAGGGAATAGGGTGCCATGGGCCCTGGTCAAAAGTAGTGCACTATTAGGGAATAGGGTGTCATTTGGGACGCAGCCAGTGTCTGTATGGTCGGAGGAACGTCCAGAGGGGTCTAGTTTCAGAGCCCAGGGCCACGGGACCGCTGTGGGGGGTACAGGGCAGGCTAAACCTCAGGGCACACTGTCTGAATGATCAGGTGGTGACAGGTGAGGGACTGTCCCACACAGGGAGAGCTGCATCATTCATGGAGCCACTGCCCCAGGACAGG
The DNA here is from genome assembly GCF_016432855.1 of Salvelinus namaycush. Taxonomy (NCBI): domain Eukaryota; kingdom Metazoa; phylum Chordata; class Actinopteri; order Salmoniformes; family Salmonidae; genus Salvelinus; species Salvelinus namaycush. Next base: position 53,869,242 of record NC_052313.1, read on the forward strand.
ACAGTAACACAAGTACCCTCTCCTAGACTCCCGCAGATTGCCCAAGGGTGTGTTCCAATAATATAATAAACACGTGTTCACTACTTCCCATAAATCTAATTTTAATTGGAGGCATGGGGCTCCTGGGAGTTTCCACCATATTTCTTATACCAGTCTTTTCAAATCAGTAAAGGGAAGTGAACAAGTGCACACTTTGGGAGGAAGGAGAGATAATTGGGACATAACCTAGGTATTGGGTCTTCAGGTCTTAGCCACTGAATTGGACTTATTATTGGGTCAGAGAGCTAACGGAAGTCTTCAGGTTTTAGTGAAGGCTACTCACTGACTTTAACTTATTTGGGTAAAACATATACAACTAGATGTACATTGGATCCCTTGAGGATAGCGCTTAGAAGTGATGATTAAAACACTTGTTTCCAAACTGGTTTTCTGTTACATCATGCAATCTGCTGTGGGCTGGGAGTGGAGTCTTGTGTTACTGTCCTGGATTAACAGGGTTAGAGGAGAGACCAACCAGGGTCTTGTGTTACTGTCCTGGATTAACAGGGTTAGAGGAGAGACCAACCAGGGTCTTGTGTTACAGTCCTGGATTAACAGGTTTAGAGAGGAGACCAACCAGGGTCTTGTGTTACTGTCCTGGATTAACAGGTTTAGAGAGGAGACCAACCAGGGTCTTGTGTTACTGTCCTGGATTAACAGGTTTAGAGAGGAGACCAACCAGGGTCTTGTGTTACTGTCCTGGATTAACAGGTTTAGAGAGGAGACTCACCAGGGTCTTGTGTTACTGTCCTGGATTAACAGGTTTAGAGAGGAGACCAACCAGGGTCTTGTGTTACTGTCCTGGATTAACAGGGTTAGAGGAGAGACCAACCAGGGTCTTGTGTTACAGTCCTGGATTAACAGGGTTAGAGGAGAGACCAACCAGGGTCTTGTGTTACAGTCCTGGATTAACAGGTTTAGAGAGGAGACTCACCAGGGTCTTGTGTTACAGTCCTGGATTAACAGGTTTAGAGAGGAGACCAACCAGGGTCTTGTGTTACTGTCCTGGATTAACAGGTTTAGAGAGGAGACCAACCAGGGTCTTGTGTTACTGTCCTGGATTAACAGGTTTAGAGGAGAGACCAACCAGGGTCTTGTGTTACTGTCCTGGATTAACAGGTTTAGAGGAGAGACCAACCAGGGTCTTGTGTTACAGTCCTGGATTAACAGGGTTAGAGGAGAGACCAACCAGGGTCTTGTGTTACTGTCCTGGATTAACAGGTTTAGAGGAGAGACCAACCAGGGTCTTGTGTTACTGTCCTGGATTAACAGGTTTAGAGGAGAGACCAACCAGGGTCTTGTGTTACTGTCCTGGATTAACAGGGTTAGATGAGAGACCAACCAGGGTCTTGTGTTACTGTCCTGGATTAACAGGGTTAGAGGAGAGACCAACCAGGGTCTTGTGTTACAGTCCTGGATTAACAGGGTTAGAGGAGAGACCAACCAGGGTCTTGTGTTACTGTCCTGGATTAACAGGTTTAGAGAGGAGACCAACCAGGGTCTTGTGTTACTGTCCTGGATTAACAGGTTTAGAGAGGAGACCAACCAGGATCTTGTGTTACTGTCCTGGATTAACAGGGTTAGAGGAGAGACCAACCAGGGTCTTGTGTTACTGTCCTGGATTAACAGGTTTAGAGAGGAGACCAACCAGGGTCTTGTGTTACTGTCCTGGATTAACAGAGTTAGAGAGGAGACCAACCAGGGTCTTATGTTACTGTCCTGGATTAACAGGTTTAGAGAGGAGACCAACCAGGGTCTTGTGTTACTGTCCTGGATTAACAGGTTTAGAGAGGAGACCAACCAGGGTCTAGTGTTACAGTCCTGGATTAACAGGGTTAGAGGAGAGACCAACCAGGGTCTTGTGTTACTGTCCTGGATTAACAGGTTTAGAGAGGAGACCAACCAGGGTCTTGTGTTACAGTCCTGGATTAACAGGGTTAGAGGAGAGACCAACCAGAGTCTTGTGTTACAGTCCTGGATTAACAGGTTTAGAGGAGAGACCAACCAGGGTCAAGCTTCACTCACTATCCTGTGGCAGTGTGTGGCTATGTCCCAAAAGGCACCCTATTCCTTATGTTGTGCACTACCTTTGATCAAAGCCCAATGAAGTAGTGCACTACGTAACATAAGGAATATGGGGCCATGTGGGATGCAGCCTGGTCAGTAGGAGATGAAGTTAACAGTGTTAGCTGACAATAGCTGGGGTTAGCAGTGAGGCTGACAATAGCTGGGGTTAGCAGTGTTAGCCGACAATAGCTGGGGTTAGCAGTGAGGCTGACAATAGCTGGGGTTAGCAGTGAGGCTGACAATAGCTGGGGTTAGCAGTGAGGCTGACAATAGCTGGGGTTAGCAGTGAGGCTGACAATAGCTGGGGTTAGCAGTGTTAGCCGACAATAGCTGGGGTTAGCAGTGAGGCTGACAATAGCTGGGGTTAGCAGTGAGGCCGACAATAGCTGGGGTTAGCAGTGAGGCCGACAATAGCTGGGGTTAGCAGTGAGGCCGACAATAGCTGGGGTTAGCAGTGAGGCCTACAATAGCAGGGGTTAGCAGTGAGGCCGACAATAGCTGGGGTTAGCAGTGAGGCCGACAATAGCTGGGGTTAACAGTGAGGCCGACAATAGCTGGGGTTAACAGTGAGGCCGACAATAGCTGGGGTTAGCAGTGAGGCCGACAATAGCTGGGGTTAGCAGTGAGACCGACAATAGCAGGGGTTAGCAGTGAGGCCTACAATAGCTGGGGTTAGCAGTGAGGCCTACAATAGCAGGGGTTAGCAGTGAGGCCGACAATAGCTGGGGTTAGCAGTGAGGCCTACAACAGCTGGGGTTAGCAGTGAGGCCGACAATAGCTGGGGTTAGCAGTGAGGCCTACAATAACTGGGGTTAGCAGTGAGGCCTACAATAGCAGGGGTTAGCAGTGAGGCCGACAATAGCTGGGGTTAGCAGTGAGGCCTACAACAGCTGGGGTTAGCAGTGAGGCCGACAATAGCTGGGGTTAGCAGTGAGGCCGACAATAGCTGGGGTTAGCAGTGAGGCCGACAATAGCAGGGGTTAGCAGTGAGGCCGACAACAGCTGGGGTTAGCAGTGAGGCCCACAATAGCTGGGGTTAGCAGTGAGGCCGACAGTAACAGTACCTGTCAGTGTTGGTCTCTGCTGGAGGTCTGGGCTCCAGGTCATCAGTGAGACTGATCCCGTTGACCTTGGCTGGGTGCAGGGTGTGTCTGGATCTGGACCGCGGAGTCACCAGGGATTCTGGGTACACATGGTAACATAACTATAGATGAGAAAGACTTGACAGATGAAGCTACCGTAGGAAGAGAAATACATGTTCTGGGATACGTCCAAGTCTAGATAATGTTATATTAGCTTACCTTTCTCTCCAACACAGGGTTATCAAGGTTAAGTGAGCCCAACACGTATCTCTCACCAGAGACGTTACACCCATTAAAACCCCTCAATCTGATCCAGATATTCACTGAGTTAATCCAAAGCAATTGAATATGGCCATCAGTTGAATATGGTCATCAGTTGAATATGGTCATAAAACCCCTTAATGTTTTTAGAGGACTAGATTACACCACTGTCTCTTCCTCACCTCTATTCTTCTCCTTCCTGTCTGAGTCTGTCTGGACCTGGGCCAGGGCCTCCTCTCCCCAGTCCTTCCCCCGCTGTTGGGAAGAGATCCTGGGGAGGATGATGGTGTTGCTGGTCCCTGGTATGCTGGATCTCCCAAACAGGACAGAGTTGCTGGTGCCAGGTCTCTGGGATAGAGAGGGGAGTAGGGGGATTGTCATCAACACAAATACAAACGCACTTGTACAATCATACACACCTGCTCACTCTCTCTGTCTCTCTCTCTCTCACACACACACACACACACACACACACACACACACACACACACACACACACACACACACACACACACACACACACACACACACACACACACACCCTACCCAATCCCCATCCCCCACACACACACTACCTACATGACATATCTAATCCACCCTACTGACATTGGAGAGCGCCAAGAGCAGCTTCCCGCTGCCGTCCAGAGCGGTGACAAAGTCGTGGTAGAACTTCATCTTGACTTTGCTCTGGCAGAACAACAGCTCTCCGATGGCGTGGAAGGTGAAGAGGACTGAGCGTCCGGCGGCCACGGCTCTCAGCAACACCAGCAGAGTCTCTCTCACACAACCCTCCACCACGTGACGCTCAAACGGGCTCTCCACAGACAGAACTGTGAAGTTGAGCTGGACCAGTGGCACGTCCCCTGCTGTGATGACAGATGGATGACACACATTCCTAGTGTTAGTGTACTGGTCTCCTGTGATGACAGATGGATGACACACATTCCTAGTGTTAGTGTACTGGTCTCCTGTGATGACAGATGGATATCACACATTCCTAGTGTTAGTGTACTGGTCTCCTGTGATGACAGATGGATGACACACATTCCTAGTGTTAGTGTACTGGAGTCATGTGATGATTAACCTGCTTGTCTGAGACCTGAAGACTGCGTTATCCAAGTTAAAGCTATAGGCTTTAGCTCAGCGGGCTAACAGTCGTGTATAGACAGACAACCTGGGTTGGATAAGACTCAGCCACACCAAGATGTCTATCTCTATCCCATTCCCAACATGTTCTCCACAGACAGCCATCTTAGTGTGTTAATATGTCTATCTCTATCCCATTCCCAACATGCTCTCCACAGACAGCCATCTTAGTGTGTTAATATGTCTATCTCTATCCCATTCCCAACATGCTCTCCACAGACAGCCATCTTAGTGTGTTAATATGTCTATCTCTATCCCATTCCCAACATGTTCTCCACAGACAGCCATCTTAGTGTGTTAATATGTCTCTCTCTATCCCATTCCCAACATGCTCTCCACAGACAGCCATCTTAGTGTGTTAATATGTCTATCTCTATCCCATTCCCAACATGCTCTCCACAGACAGCCATCTTAGTGTGTTAATATGTCTATCTCTATCCCATTCCCAACATGCTCTCCACAGACAGCCATCTTAGTGTGTTAATATGTCTATCTCTATCCCATTCCCAACATGTTCTCCACAGACAGCCATCTTAGTGTGTTAATATGTCTATCTCTATCCCATTCCCAACATGCTCTCCACAGACAGCCATCTTAGTGTGTTAATATGTCTATCTCTATCCCATTCCCAACATGCTCTCCACAGACAGCCATCTTAGTGTGTTAATATGTCTATCTCTATCCCATTCCCAACATGTTCTCCACAGACAGCCATCTTAGTGTGTTAATATGTCTATCTCTATCCCATTCCCAACATGTTCTCCACAGACAGCCATCTTAGTGTGTTAATATGTCTATCTCTATCCCATTCCCAACATGCTCTCCACAGACAGCCATCTTAGTGTGTTAATATGTCTATCTCTATCCCATTCCCAACATGCTCTCCACAGACAGCCATCTTAGTGTGTTAATATGTCTATCTCTATCCCATTCCCAACATGTTCTCCACAGACAGCCATCTTGGTGTGTTAATATGTCTATCTCTATCCCATTCCCAACATGCTCTCCACAGACAGCTATCTTAGTGTGTTAATATGTCTATCTCTATCCCATTCCCAACATGCTCTCCACAGACAGCCATCTTAGTGTGTTAATATGTCTATCTCTATCCCATTCCCAACATATTCTCCACAGACAGCCATCTTAGTGTGTTAATATGTCTATCTCTATCCCATTCCCAACATGTTCTCCACAGACAGACATCTTAGTGTGTTAATATGTTTATCTCTATCCCATTCCCAACATGCTCTCCACAGACAGCCATCTTAGTGTGTTAATATGTCTATCTCTATCCCATTCCCAACATGCTCTCCACAGACAGCCATCTTAGTGTGTTAATATGTCTATCTCTATCCCATTCCCAACATGTTCTCCACAGACAGCCATCTTAGTGTGTTAATATGTCTATCTCTATCCCATTCCCAACATGTTCTCCACAGACAGCCATCTTAGTGTGTTAATATGTCTATCTCTATCCCATTCCCAACATGCTCTCCACAGACAGCCATCTTAGTGTGTTAATATGTCTATCTCTATCCCATTCCCAACATGTTCTCCACAGACAGCCATCTTAGTGTGTTAATATGTCTATCTCTATCCCATTCCCAACATGTTCTCCACAGACAGCCATCTTAGTGTGTTAATATGTCTATCTCTATCCCATTCCCAACATGCTCTCCACAGACAGGGCTGGGAAGTTGAGCTGGACCAGTGGCACATCCCCTGCAGTGATGACGGACGGACAGACGGATGGCACAGGCACACACATAGAAATACAATGACTAGAACGGACAATGTCATTGTGTTGCTCCTGCTAAAAACAACACTTGGATTTAGACACACAGCTGTGCACTGGGTTTTCTCATTCATTCTCTTTCATCAGCTCCTTTCCTGAGGACGGCTCACCTCTCACAGTTCTGGGTGACTTTAACCTCCCCACGTCTACCTTTGACTCATTCCTCTCTGCCTCCTTCTTTCCACTCCTCTCCTCTTTTGACCTCACCCTCTCACCTTCCCCCCCTACTCACAAGGCAGGCAATACGCTTGACCTCATCTTTACTAGATGCTGTTCTTCCACTAACCTCATTGCAACTCCCCTCCAAGTCTCCGACCACTACCTTGTATCCTTTTCCCTCTCGCTCTCATCCAACACTTCCCACACTGCCCCTACTCGGATGGTATCGCGCCGTCCCAACCTTCGCTCTCTCTCCCCCGCTACTCTCTCCTCTTCCATCCTATCATCTCTTCCCTCTGCTCAAACCTTCTCCAACCTATCTCCTGATTCTGCCTCCTCAACCCTCCTCTCCTCCCTTTCTGCATCCTTTGACTCTCTATGTCCCCTATCCTCCAGGCCGGCTCGGTCCTCCCCTCCCGCTCCGTGGCTCGACGACTCATTGCGAGCTCACAGAACAGGGCTCCGGGCAGCCGAGCGGAAATGGAGGAAAACTCGCCTCCCTGCGGACCTGGCATCCTTTCACTCCCTCCTCTCTACATTTTCCTCTTCTGTCTCTGCTGCTAAAGCCACTTTCTACCACTCTAAATTCCAAGCATCTGCCTCTAACCCTAGGAAGCTCTTTGCCACCTTCTCCTCCCTCCTGAATCCTCCTCCCCCTCCCCCCCCCCTCCTCCCTCTCTGCAGATGACTTCGTCAACCATTTTGAAAAGAAGGTCGACGACATCCGATCCTCGTTTGCTAAGTCAAACGACACCGCTGGTTCTGCTCACACTGCCCTACCCTGTGCTCTGACCTCTTTCTCCCCTCTCTCCCCAGATGAAATCTCGCGTCTTGTGACGGCCGGCCGCCCAACAACCTGCCCGCTTGACCCTATCCCCTCCTCTCTTCTCCAGACCATTTCCGGAGACCTTCTCCCTTACCTCACCTCGCTCATCAACTCATCCTTGACCGCTGGCTACGTCCCTTCCGTCTTCAAGAGAGCGAGAGTTGCACCCCTTCTGAAAAAACCTACACTCGATCCCTCCGATGTCAACAACTACAGACCAGTATCCCTTCTTTCTTTTCTCTCCAAAACTCTTGAACGTGCCGTCCTTGGCCAGCTCTCCTGCTATCTCTCTCAGAATGACCTTCTTGATCCAAATCAGTCAGGTTTCAAGACTAGTCATTCAACTGAGACTGCTCTTCTCTGTATCACGGAGGCGCTCCGCACTGCTAAAGCTAACTCTCTCTCCTCTGCTCTCATCCTTCTAGACCTATCGGCTGCCTTCGATACTGTGAACCATCAGATCCTCCTCTCCACCCTCTCCGAGTTGGGCATCTCCGGCGCGGCCCACGCTTGGATTGCGTCCTACCTGACAGGTCGCTCCTACCAGGTGGCGTGGCGAGAATCTGTCTCCTCACCACGCGCTCTCACCACTGGTGTCCCCCAGGGCTCTGTTCTAGGCCCTCTCCTATTCTCGCTATACACCAAGTCACTTGGCTCTGTCATAACCTCACATGGTCTCTCCTATCATTGCTATGCAGACGACACACAATTAATCTTCCCCTTTCCCCCTTCTGATGACCAGGTGGCGAATCGCATCTCTGCATGTCTGGCAGACATATCAGTGTGGATGACGGATCACCACCTCAAGCTGAACCTCGGCAAGACGGAGCTGCTCTTCCTCCCGGGGAAGGACTGCCCGTTCCATGATCTCGCCATCACGGTTGACAACTCCATTGTGTCCTCCTCCCAGAGCGCTAAGAACCTTGGCGTGATCCTGGACAACACCCTGTCGTTCTCAACTAACATCAAGGCGGTGGCCCGCTCCTGTAGGTTCATGCTCTACAACATCCGCAGAGTACGACCCTGCCTCACACAGGAAGCGGCGCAGGTCCTAATCCAGGCACTTGTCATCTCCCGTCTGGATTACTGCAACTCGCTGTTGGCTGGGCTCCCTGCCTGTGCCATTAAACCCCTACAACTCATCCAGAACGCCGCAGCCCGTCTGGTGTTCAACCTTCCCAAGTTCTCTCACGTCACCCCGCTCCTCCGCTCTCTCCACTGGCTTCCAGTTGAAGCTCGCATCCGCTACAAGACCATGGTGCTTGCCTACGGAGCTGTGAGGGGAACGGCACCTCAGTACCTTCAGGCTCTGATCAGGCCCTACACCCAAACAAGGGCACTGCGTTCATCCACCTCTGGCCTGCTCGCCTCCCTACCACTGAGGAAGTACAGTTCCCGCTCAGCCCAGTCAAAACTGTTCGCTGCTCTGGCACCCCAATGGTGGAACAAACTCCCTCACGACGCCAGGACAGCGGAGTCAATCACCACCTTCCGGAGACACCTGAAACCCCACCTCTTTAAGGAATACCTAGGATAGGATAAAGCAATCCTTCTGACCCCCCCCCCCCCCCCTTAAAAGATTTAGATGCACTATTGTAAAGTGGCTGTTCCACTGGATGTCATAAGGTGAATGCACCAATTTGTAAGTCGCTCTGGATAAGAGCGTCTGCTAAATGACTTAAATGTAATGTTAAATGATCATACTGTTTCTATGGGACACATTGCTGGTATCAGTGTAACATACTGTTTCTATGGGACACATTGCTGGTATCAGTGTAACATACTGTTTCTATGGGACACATTGCTGGTATCAGTGTAACATACTGTTTCTATGGGACACATCGCTGGTATCAGTGTAACATACTGTTTCTATGGGACACATTGCTGGTATCAGTGTAACACACTGTTTCTATGGGACACATTGCTGGTATCAGCGTAACACACTGTTTCTATGGGACACATTGCTGGTATCAGTGTAACACACTGTTTCTATGGGACACATTGCTGGTATCAGCGTAACACACTGTTTCTATGGGACACATTGCTGGTATCAGTGTAACACACTGTTTCTATGGGACACATTGCTGGTATCAGCGTAACACACTGTTTCTATGGGACACATTGCTGGTATCAGTGTAACACACTGTTTCTATGGGACACATTGCTGGTATCAGCGTAACACACTGTTTCTCTGGGACACATTGCTGGTATCAGTGTAACATACTGTTTCTATGGGACACATTGCTGGTATCACTGTAACATAGTGTTTCTATGGGACACATTGCTGGTATCAGTGTAACATACTGTTTCTATGGGACACATTGCTGGTATCAGTGTAACGTACTGTTTCTATGGGACACATTGCTGGTATCAGTGTAACACACTGTTTCTATGGGACACATTGCTGGTATCAGTGTAACACACTGTTTCTATGGGACACATTGCTGGTATCACTGTAACATACTGTTTCTATGGGACACATTGCTGGTATCAGTGTAACACACTGTTTCTATGGGACACATTGCTGGTATCAGTGTAACACACTGTTTCTATGGGACACATTGCTGGTATCAGTGTAACATACTGTTTCTATGGGACACATTGCTGGTATCAGTGTAACACACTGTTTCTATGGGACACATTGCTGGTATCAGTGTAACATACTGTTTCTATGGGACACATTGCTGGTATCAGTGTAACATACTGTTTCCATGGGACACATTGCTGGTATCAGTGTAACACACTGTTTCTATGGGACACATTGCTGGTATCAGCGTAACACACTGTTTCTATGGGACACATTGCTGGTATCAGTGTAACACACTGTTTCTATGGGACACATTGCTGGTATCAGTGTAACATACTGTTTCTATGGGACACATTGCTGGTATCAGTGTAACACACTGTTTCTATGGGACACATTGCTGGTATCAGTGTAACACACTGTTTCTATGGGACACATTGCTGGTATCAGTGTAACATACTGTTTCTATGGGACACATTGCTGGTATCAGTGTAACATACTGTTTCTATGGGACACATTGCTGGTATCAGTGTAACATACTGTTTCTATGGGACACATTGCTGGTATCAGTGTAACACACTGTTTCTATGGGACACATTGCTGGTATCAGTGTAACACACTGTTTCTATGGGACACATTGCTGGTATCAGTGTAACACACTGTTTCTATGGGACACATTGCTGGTATCAGTGTAACATACTGTTTCTATGGGACACATTGCTGGTATCAGTGTAACACACTGTTTCTGTGGGACACATTGCTGGTATCAGTGTAACACACTGTTTCTATGGGACACATTGCTGGTATCAGTGTAACACACTGTTTCTATGGGACACATTGCTGGTATCAGTGTAACAGACTGTTTCTGTGGGACACATTGCTGGTATCAGTGTAACATACTGTTTCTATGGGACACATTGCTGGTATCAGTGTAACACACTGTTTCTCTGGGACACATTGCTGGTATCAGTGTAACACACTGTTTCTATGGGACACATTGCTGGTATCAGCGTAACACACTGTTTCTATGGGACACATTGCTGGTATCAGTGTAACATACTGTTTCTATGGGACACATTGCTGGTATCAGCGTAACACACTGTTTCTATGGGACACATTGCTGGTATCAGTGTAACACACTGTTTCTATGGGACACATTGCTGGTATCAGTGTAACACACTGTTTCTATGGGACACATTGCTGGTATCAGTGTAACACACTGTTTCTGTGGGACACATTGCTGGTATCAGTGTAACACACTGTTTCTATGGGACACATTGCTGGTATCAGTGTAACACACTGTTTCTATGGGACACATTGCTGGTATCAGTGTAACACACTGTTTCTGTGGGACACATTGCTGGTATCAGTGTAACACACTGTTTCTATGGGACACATTGCTGGTATCAGTGTAACACACTGTTTCTCTGGGACACATTGCTGGTATCAGTGTAACACACTGTTTCTATGGGACACATTGCTGGTATCAGCGTAACACACTGTTTCTATGGGACACATTGCTGGTATCAGCGTAACACACTGTTTCTATGGGACACATTGCTGGTATCAGTGTAACACACTGTTTCTATGGGACACATTGCTGGTATCAGTGTAACATAGTGTTTCTATGGGACACATTGCTGGTATCAGTGTAACACACTGTTTCTATGGGACACATTGCTGGTATCAGTGTAACATACTGTTTCTATGGGACACATCGCTGGTATCAGTGTAACATAGTGTTTCTATGGGACACATTGCTGGTATCAGTGTAACATAGTGTTTCTATGGGACACATTGCTGGTATCAGTGTAACACACTGTTTCTATGGGACACATTGCTGGTATCACTGTAACATACTGTTTCTATGGGACACATTGCTGGTATCAGTGTAACACACTGTT
>NC_052313.1:53883544-53928900 GCF_016432855.1 Salvelinus namaycush
AGCCAGGGGTTGATTCTGCCTTGTAAACCTTATTGTAATCTGATAGCCAGGGGTTGATTCTGCCTTGTAAACCTTGTTGTAATCTGATAGCCAGGGGTTGATTCTGCCTTGTAAACCTTGTTGTAATCTGATAGCCAGGGGTTGATTCTGCCTTGTAAACCTTGTTGTAATCTGATAGCCAGGGGTTGATTCTGCCTCGTAAAGCTTGTTGTAATCTGATAGCCAGGGGTTGATTCTGCCTTGTAAACCTTGTTGTAATCTGATAGCCAGGGGTTGATTCTGCCTCGTAAACCTTGTTGTAATCTGATAGCCAGGGGTTGATTGAATTGGGAATTGAGAGGTGAGGGAGCCCTCGTTTTTGGTGACCGTTCGAAATAAAAAGCTATTTTATTGCTATTAAAATATAGGCTGTGATAGCTGTAGGCCTAATTGATATTTGTATTAATTTGCCCCGTAGGCTAATGCAATTCTGCTGTCATGTATTGGTATGAACATAAACACAACTCTGTCATGTATTGATATGAACATAAACACAACTCTTTCATGTATTGATATGAACATAAACACAACTGAACAACGTGCTGTTTACAGCATTTCCCCAAAATACATGTCCTGTTTTTGGCTTCAAAGACAATAATAATTGTAGACAATAACAAATGTACATTGTCATGCTGTGACAGAATGATAATTGACATAACTTCTTGCTGTAGGCCCTACTTCGTCATCATCCTCTGCCTGCATCCCTACCTGTATCCTGCCTGATCCCTACCTGTAGTCTACCTGTAGCCTACCTGATCTCTACCTGTAGTCTACCTGATCTCTACCTGTACTCTACCTGATCCCTACCTGTAGTCTACCTGATCCATACCTGTAGCCTACCTGATCCCTACCTATATCCTACCTGATCCCTACCTATATCCTACCTGATCCCTACCTGTAGCCTACCTGATCCCTACCTGTAGCCTACCTGATCCCTACCTGTAGCCTACCTGATCCCTACCTGTAGTCTACCTGTAACCTACCTGATCTCTACCTGTAGTCTACCTGATCCCTACCTGTAACCTACCTGATCCCTACCTGTAGTCTACCTGTAGCCTACCTGATCTCTACCTGTAGTCTACCTGATCTCTACCTGTAGTCTACCTGATCCCTACCTGTAGCCTACCTGATCCCTACCTGTAGTCTACCTGATCCCTACCTGTAGTCTACCTGTAGCCTACCTGATCTCTACCTGTAGTCTACCTGATCTCTACCTGTAGTCTACCTGATCCCTACCTGTAGCCTACCTGATCCCTACCTGTAGCCTACCTGATCCCTACCTGTAGCCTACCTGATCCATACCTGTAGCCTACCTGATCCCTACCTGTAGCCTACCTGATCCCTACCTATATCCTACCTGATCCCTACCTGTAGCCTACCTGATCCCTACCTGTAGCCTACCTGATCCCTACCTGTAGCCTACCTGATCCCTACCTGTAGTCTACCTGATCCCTACCTGTAGCCTACCTGATCCCTACCTATATCCTACCTGATCCATACCTGTAGTCTACCTGATCCCTACCTGTAGTCTACCTGAACCCTACCTGTAGTCTACCTGATCCCTACCTGTAGTCTACCTGATCTCTACCTGTAGCCTACCTGATCCCTACCTGATCCCTACCTGTATCCTACCTGATCCCTACCTGTATCCTACCTGATCCATACCTGTATCCTACCTGATCCCTACCTGTAGCCTACCTGATCCCTACCTATATCCTACCTGAACCCTACCTGTATCCTACCTGATCTCTACCTGTAGTCTACCTGATCTCTACCTGTAGTCTACCTGATCTCTACCTGTAGTCTACCTGATCCATACCTGTAGCCTACCTGATCCCTACCTGTAGCCTACCTGATCCCTACCTGTAGCCTACCTGATCCCTACCTGATCCCTACCTGTAGTCTACCTGATCCCTACCTGTAGCCTACCTGATCCCTACCTGTAGCCTACCTGATCCCTACCTGTAGCCTACCTGCCTTTGAAATAAACAACCATGCATTTCCATCTCTCACTATCAATCTTGCTTGTCCATCTTCCTCAGTTAAAATTAGATTTTTTTACAGATCTATCTGCTGGCAAAACGTCATTAAACATTGCTAAGTTATTTAGCTATAGTGTGGAATATAACAATATATAATAATCACACAGATAATCCACCTGCGTAGGTAACATAATAGTTCACCAGGGAAATGTTGCAATCAATATTCTCGGAGCCACATCGTTTGTTGATACAATGCTTCAATATTTGCAGAATGTTTCCCTTCCATGGCGATGAAAGGAAATGCACAAATGAACTGGCATGGTACACTGTAGGCTTACGAGCCGTTCGACAAGGTTGGCTTCATACAGCCTATAGCAGGGGCGTCTGCAACCTTTTTCATGTGGAGTGCCAATTTACAATTCATCCTACCATTTCTAAAGATCTGCGTACCAGTTATGATTTCCATACACGCATTGTAGGACACCTAACTGTGCCCAAAACATCTCTAACTGGCCACAAACTAAATAATTATATACAGTGCATTCAGAAGGTATAAAGACCCCTTGACTTATTTCACATTATGTTACGTTACAGCCTTATTCTAAAATGTACACAAAATACCCCATAATGACAAAGCAAAAACAGGTTTAAATAATACAACTGAAATATTAAATTTACATAAATATTCAGACCCTTTACTCAGTACTTTGTTGAAGCACCTTTGGCAGCGATTACAGCCTCGAGCCTTCCTGGGTATGACACTACAAGCTTGGCCCACCTGTATTTGGGGAGTTTCTCCCATTCTTCTCTGCAGATCCTCTCAAGCGCTGTCAGGTTGGATGGGAAGCATCGCTGGACAACTATTTTCAGGTCTCTCCAGAGATGTTCGATCGGGTTCAAGTCCGGGCTCTGGCTGGGCCACTCAAGGACATTCAGACACTTGTCCCGAAGCCACTCCTGCATTCTCTTGGCTGTGTGCTTAGGGTCGTTGTCCTGTTGGAAGGTGAATCTTCGCCCCAGTCTGAGGTCCTGAGCACTCTGGAGCAGGTTTTCATCAAGGTTCTTTCTGTACTTGCTCCTTTCATCTTTCCCTCGATCCTGACTAGTCTAACAGTCCCTGCCGCTGAAAAACATACCCACAGCATGATGCTGCCACCACCATGCTTCACTGTAGGGATGGTGCCAGGCATCCTCCAGACGTGATGCTTGGCATTCAGGCCAAAGAGTTGTATCTTGGTTTCATCAGACCAGAGAATCTTGTTTCTCATGGTCTGAGTATTCCTTTAGGTGCCTTTTGGCAAACTCCAAGCAGGCTGCCATGTGCCTTTTACTGAGGAGTGGCTTTCATCTGGCCACTCTACCATAAAGGCCAGATTGGTGGAGTGCTGCAGAGATGGTTGTCCTTCTGGAAGGTTCTCCCATCTCCACAGAGGAACTGGAGCTCTGTCAAAGTGACCATCGGGTTCTTGGTCACCTCCCTGACCAAGGCCCTTCTCCCCCGATTGCTCAGTTTGGCTGGGCGACCAGTGATCTTGGGGACCTTCAATGCTGCAGAAATGATTTGGTACCCTTCCGCAGATCTGTGCCTCAACACAATTCTGTCTCGGAGCTCTATGGACAATTCCTTCAATCTCATGGCTTGTTTTTTGCTCTGACATGCACTGTCAACTGTGGGACCTTATATAGACAGGTGTGTGCCTTTCCAAATCATGTCTAATCAATGAAATTTATCACAGGTGGACTCCAATAAAGTTGTAGAAACATTTCAAGGATGATCAATCGAAACAGGATGCACCTGAGCTCAATTTCAAGTCTCATAGCAAAGGGTCTGAATACTTATGTAGGTAAGGTATTTCTGTTTTTTATTTGTATTAATTTGTGAAAATATCAACAAAACATTTTTTTTTTTAAATCCATTTTAGATAAAGGCTGTAACGTAACAAAATGTGTAAAAGGGGAAGGTGTCTAAATGCTTTCCGAATGCCCTGTAGCTGTCACGTTCTGACCATAGTTCTTCAAACTACGCTGCATCTTGGTCCGATCCCTGCTACACCTCCTCTTCAGACGAAGAGGAGGAAGGCTGCCGTTACAGTAGCTGACTACTAGACAGAGGCACTATCCATTCAGCACCGCGTCACGGAGCTCCACTATTCCTGCACCGAGGCGCTGTCCATTCAGAGGTGCTGAATCACGGGCGTGGCTTTAGCGCCCTTTCAAAAGTAGATTTCCCTTTTGTATTTCGTGATATTCGTCATTCTTTAGTCGAGTTTGTTTGTCTTCATGCGTCCTTGTCGATTGTAGGCCTAAGTAAGTCTGACGTAGGCTATGCCTTTTATTTCAATGCATGTGTAGGATTTATCTGGCATCATTTGCATTCGCAGTCAGCTGTTTTATGCATCGGTTACTCAAGCAATCAAAAGCCCTTTTTACATCAGCAGTTGTCAGAAAGTGCTGTACAGAAACCCAGCCTAAAACCCCAAACAGCAAGCAATGCAGATGTAGAAGCAAGGTGGCTAGGAAAAACTCTCTGGAAAGGCAGGAACCTAGGAAGAAACCTAGAGAGGAACCAGGCTCTGAGGGGTGGCCAGTCCTCTTCTGGCTGTGCCGGATGGAGATCATAAGAGTACATGGCCATTAAGGCCAGATCGTTTCACACTGATGTCAGCGTTTGATGTCGGGCCTTGTTGTGACTTGATAGCATGTATTATGCATCTATTTCATGTTCACTGTATGTACCGTTCCACAAGTAAATGAGTCCATTTATGACGAGGTTGAGTAGTGGTTAACATTGTAGCCAGTGGTGTAAAGTACTTAAATAAAAATACTTTAAAATACAACTTAAGTCGTTTTTTGGGGTAGCTGTACTTTACTTTTCTATTTATATTTTTGACAACTTTTACTTTTAGTCCACTGCATTCCCAAAGAAGATAATGTACTTTTTACTCCATACATTTTCCCTGGACAACCAAAAGTACTCGTTACATTTCGAATGCTCACCAGGACAGATTTTTTTTCTCCAATTCACACAGTTATCAACAGAACATCCCTGGTCATCCCTACTGCCTCTGATCTGGTGGACTCTCTAAACAGAGAACATCCCTGGTCCTCCCTACTGCCTCTGATCTGGTGGACTCTCTAAACAGAGAACATCCCTGGTCCTCCCTACTGCCTCTGATCTGGTGGACTCTCTAAACAGAGAACATCCCTGGTCCTCCCTACTGCCTCTGATCTGGTGGACTCTCTAAACAGAGAACATCCCTGGTCATCCCTACTGCCTCTGATCTGGTGGACTCTCTAAACAGAGAACATCCCTGGTCCTCCCTACTGCCTCTGATCTGGTTGACTCTCTAAACAGAGAACATCCCTGGTCCTCCCTACTGCCTCTGATCTGGTGGACTCTCTAAACAGAGAACATCCCTGGTCATCCCTACTGCCTCTGATCTGGCGAACTCACTAAACACAAATGCTTCGTTTGTAAATGATATCTGAGGTTTGGAGTTTGCCTCTGTCTGTCCGTGAAAACAATCAAACAAGATAATGGTGGCATCTGGTTTGCTTAATATAAGGAATGGATAATGATTTATGCTTTGACTTTTGAAACTTAAGTTTATTTTTGCAATTACATTTACTTTTGATACTTAAGTATATTTAAAAGCAAATACTTTTAGACTTTTACTGGGTGACTTTCACTTTTACTTGAGTCATTTTCTATTAAGGTATCTTTACTTTTACTCAAGTATGACAATTGGGTACTTTTTCCACTACTGATTGTAGCCTACACACGGTGATAATTAATGCCTGATGTCATTTTGTTTGATTTTTCTCTTCATCCAATAGCATTTTAGAGTTATTGTGTAGAAATGGAATAAATGAGCTTCAACCTCCTAAAAACATCCTCCTTTGCTATACCCTCGGTTCAGCTGAACTGACTGACCACTGACTATGGCAATATCGACTTTCTAAAGTGCTCTCACCCTTTGCAAGGTCATCTGTCGCTCCACGAAAGATGACACGTTCGACCAAATGCTGTCAATGTCTGAAATAAAGGGGAAGATTTTCAGAACAATTTTCAGAAAATAAAAATTGCTTATATAGCTAAATGCTTTAAAAAATGACATGCACACCTTGATTCTAAATTGTGCAAAGTTTTCAAACAAATGCGCATAGCCTATGTGTTTTTACGATGCGGCAAGGTGGGCTATATCTTTTCTACTGTACAATAAAATAGGCTAGAAAGTGTGTCCTGTCCTGACCGTTTTCTGAGAGCTGAGAGAGGGTTGGAAAGGACTTCCTCTCCGCCTCCGACACCACGGACAGCAAGTCGGTCATCATGACAATTAGAGCAAAAGATCTTTAAAAAAAGAAAAGAAACCCAGAGTTGTTTCAACTCAATCCACGGACTTCCAGATTCGGCTCAATTCACCGATTTCCAGATTCTCTCCCGACTTCCAGATTCTCCCCCGCCGATAGCCCATTACAGTGCATCTCCTCGGGTGATAAATCTCGATGGGAAATGCACCCGGGCGCGCAACTCCAACACTGACCTTGTTGCTACGAGCGACGTCACAATAGCCACTTGCACCCCCCGCAGCGACAGGCGCTGGGGCCAAAGTTTAGCCCTGCAGATTAGAAACTCCGTTTATTTTAACTTTAGCATGTCTTCTAAAAGCAAATAGGCCTGTATAATGACTTTAAGGATCCCTTCCGAGTTGAATCCAGATAGCTCATGTCATGAAAATTGTCACTGTATTTCTGAGACCGATTTAATCAAGAATGGTAGATGAGCAATTGCGCATTGGCAACCCTCTTGTGAAGCAATTTTCACTGCCCCCAGCTATATCTGCTGAAACGTAATAAAGACGTACATTTGCGTCATTCAGCAGGCTTTTGAAGTAAAGTGTAAACGAGCACATTGGCAGGTGCACAACTGACCGGGGAGTGAGTGTTGATTTTACGTGCTTTTGCTGTGATTGTTCATGTGAGTGTTTTTGGCTATTCGTGTCCCTCCATACATTTTTGGAATTTGGGTCATAAGTATAATAACACACACTGCACAGTTAGGCCCGAATCTGACCCGCTTTTTAAATATTTTTATTTTAGTAGCCAAGTCTCATTTTAAAAGGCTCTGTGCCTAATTTGTATATATTGAATGTCGACTAATTTGATATATTTCGTAATTTCAGAGTTGCATTGCCTAAAATGAATCACTCCGGGCCTGAGAAGCGCGAGCAGAAGTTCGTGCTCGACTGCATCGCTGTCAGTTCGGTTGCGCTCGGGTATGAACACATGCGCCCCCGGCTCTGGTCGGTGCTCCCCGGGTACGACGCACGCAATGACCCCCACGCTGCGCGCTACACGACCATCCCGTCCGTGCAGAGGGTCCCGCAGAAGACCACCCCGTCGGTGCAGAGGGTCCCGCAGAAGACCACCCCGTCGGTGCAGAGGGTCCCACAGAAGACCACCCCGTCGGTGCAGAGGGTCCCGCAGAAGACCGAGAACAAGGAACTGAAGAGCGCCGCGGCCCAAAAGTCCCTAGACCTGAGGAACACTTCCGGAGCAGGTAGACTATTCTATTATATTCTATGATATTCTATTCTATTATATAAACTGTTCTATTCTATTGGCTGTTCTATTCTATTATTATTTTTATTTGCATTAAATGGGATTCATAATATGTCCCGTTTGACATCAAATTAGGTCCACAGAATCAGAGAAATAAGTTTACATTTACATTGTATATTTTGGTCATTTAGCAGACTTATCCACAGCTACTTTTTATACAGGTTGTGGCTTTTCTGGCCACCAGGGGGATATAATCAATGCAAGCCATTGCTTTGACCTATCGAAATAAGGATGGGGGAGATAGGCCTATAGGCTATGTGAAGTGACAAACAGTTGGAGGAGACTGAAGAATAGGCTACAGTTATATTCTGAAGAAACTATTCTTTACCCTGCTGACATGCTCTTCTATTATATTCAATAAATCAATGTACTTTTATTTAGCAGTAGGTCTACATGGGATTCATAATCTATACAGGTTTTACATCAATAGGCCTACATGGGATTCATAATCTATACAGGTTTTACATCAGTAGGTCTACATGGGATTCATAATCTATACAGGTTTTACATCAGTAGGTCTACATGGGATTCATAATCTATACAGGTTTTACATCAGTAGGTCTACATGGGATTCATAATCTATACAGGTTTTACATCAGTAGGTCTACATGGGATTCATAATCTATACAGGTTTTACATCAGTAGGTCTACATGGGATTCATAATCTATACAGGTTTAACATCAATAGGCCTACATGGGATTCATAATCTATACAGGTTTTACATCAGTAGGTCTACATGGGATTCATAATCTATACAGGTTTTACATCAGTAGGTCTACATGGGATTCATAATCTATACAGGTTTTACATCAGTAGGTCTACATGGGATTCATAATCTATACAGGTTTTACATCAATAGGTCTACATGGGATTCATAATCTATACAGGTTTAACATCAATAGGCCTACATGGGATTCATAATCTATACAGGTTTTACATCAGTAGGCCTACATGGGATTCATAATCTATACAGGTTTTACATCAGTAGGTCTACATGGGATTCATAATCTATACAGGTTTTACATCAGTAGGTCTACATGGGATTCATAATCTATACAGCTTTTACATCAGTAGGTCTACATGGGATTCATAATCTATACAGGTTTTACATCAGTAGGTCTACATGGGATTCATAATCTATACAGGTTTTACATCAGTAGGTCTACATGGGATTCATAATCTATACAGGTTTTACATCAGTAGGTCTACATGGGATTCATAATCTATACAGGTTTTACATCATCACCATCATTGCTCAGAGTCACTGGTATAGGCTATCTTGTCTGTGCACCGGACAGGTCACTCCCGAGAGCAGGTGAGCAACCACAGTGGTCTCATGTCGGACATCAAGCCGCTGATAGGCTACAACGGGCGGTTTGGGTTTCGGCGCAACACGCCCAACCTCCGGCGGAACCCGTCCAGCTTCGGAGAGGTGACCACGTTCCAACTCCATTGAGTCCAGCGATCGAAAAGGCATCATCATCATTATGACGTTCCAATGAGCAACAATAAATGTGTCCAGAATGCCTCCCTATAACTTGATGAGTCATTATTTATGCCTGTATATCTCTGCTTAACGCTAGGGTGATAATATAACAATAATAATATTCTGCTCACAGACTGCTATAGCCTACTTTCACAGACTGCTATAGCCTACCTTCACAGACTGCTATAGCCTACTTTCACAGACAATGGATTTCAGGTAGCACCATTGATGTACACTATATATACAAAAGTATGTGGACGAACTTGACTGGCCTGCACAGAGCCCTGACCTCAACCCCATTGACCACCTTTGAGATGAATTGGAATGCCGAC
Organism: Salvelinus namaycush; assembly: GCF_016432855.1. Taxonomy (NCBI): domain Eukaryota; kingdom Metazoa; phylum Chordata; class Actinopteri; order Salmoniformes; family Salmonidae; genus Salvelinus; species Salvelinus namaycush. Next base: position 53,893,007 of record NC_052313.1, read on the forward strand.
TGTGAGCCAGTCCTAATCACCCAACACCAGTGCCCGTCCTCAGTAATGCTCTTGTGGCTGAATGGAAGCAAGTCCCCGCAGCAATGTTCCAACATCTAGTGGAAAGCCTTCCCATTAGAGTGGAGGTTATAGCAGCAAAGGGGGAACCAACTCCATATTAATGCCCATGATTTTGGAATGAGCAGGTGTCCACATACTTTTGGTCATCAAGTGTATTAGTTTATTATCACTAACCAGGTTTCCATCCACATTTTTACGAGAATTAAGTAGACTACATTAAAACAATTACAGACCTGATGGAAACAGATTTTTTTTGTAAACTTTCCAAATGTCCACAAAACAGAAATGCTAGACAAGGTGGGATCTTTTTCTGTCAGTAAAATTAATAATGCGAGAAATGTTACGGAAACGCTTTTATGAGCAAATATTGATATAATAATCATCATATCAAAGTAAATGGTGTCAACCATGACTTGTGTTGTACTCCCATTATGACGTAGTAGAGCATGCAGTTTATTAGGCTACAGATTAAATAAGTTATGATTCATTTCACAGGGTCTGATTCAGTTTGGCTTCCGTTTGACAAATACAAATATTCTTGCTTTTATCCACAACAATGTCATCATGTAGCCTACCCGCCCAGCCAGCCCGAGCTGTTGGCGAGAGCGCACGGGCCAAGACCAGAGTATGCACATACTGAATGCTATTTAACTCCAGTCTATATGTTGAGTTGAAAATGGGATGGAAACACATTGAACTTTAGATTTTTATTAGATACATGAAAACGCACAGATTTTCATCCACAAGTCATGTTGGTGGAAACACCACTGGTGGGGTCATTTTCATTCAGTATCTCTAGTTTAAAAATGACGGATTTTTATGGGGATTTTCTTTATTACGCTAATTAAAGGTAACTCAATCCACGATATAGCAGGGGATGTTAAACCATAACAAATACACTTTTTCAGCTGCAGATTATGATGATAATGTCCAAAACTGCACTGAAGTCTAACAAAACATGATGATCGATGCTCTTTGACAAATAACAATACTCTGTCTTAATCATAATTATCTCATGTAGACTCACTAGCCTACCTGCACAGCCTACCCGCACGTTATCTGCGAACTGTTGACTAGAGCGCATGTGGCAAGAACGGAGTAGGCACATTTGCTATTTTATGCAACAGTTTTTGTCGAAACTATTGGTAGAGTTGAAAATGCGATGCAAACACACGGAACTCTAGATTTTATTCGGTACCTGCAAATTTGAAGGAAAAACAACATTTTGTGTGCACTACGTCATCACATGCTGATTTTTATCCTAACAAGTCAGTTTAGTGGAAACACCACTGGTGAGGAAGTGCACATATTTTCTTGTTGCGGATTTTTTCAATATTATCATGAAAATGTCGACAATTGGACGTACACCTAGCTAGTGTCGCGGTCTGCTCTTCTCACACACAGAAAGAAGGTGGCGCCAATATCCTAGATACACCAGGATTTCTGGGAAACCACAAGCATTATGTAACGCATTGTTAAGTCTGCATATAGCACCTGCAATGGCACTAGAATCACTAAGTTTCACTTTGACATCTTCTGGTCAGTAGGCTAAGTCTTCATCAGTGGGCAGCATACAACTAGGCCACTAAACTGAGTCAATAGCTTTATTCACTCGGTCAATTTGACTATAGATTATAGGAGGAGTCATGTGAAATATAATATATTAATATCGAAATTCCAGTTCATACCGAGAACGAAACTGCTATTATAAAGTTTAAAGGGAAGTAGCCGAGAACAGAAAGCATTACCTAAGTTTCTGTTAATGGTCTGCGAAAATACACAATATAATCTTGGAATTTACCTCCACACTCACAGCTGAGTAAGTTATTAATTCCTTTACTGAATGTTGTTGTATTGTAGGTTATTCTTATTCTATCTATAGTCATGCAGCTTGCTATAACAATACTATTATACTGATCTGGTAGTACCTGTTTATATTTCACTTTCATGAAAAGTTCTCTTAAGTTTCTCTGCTGTCATTTTTTTCCATATATTTTTTATGACTTGCTGTTCAGAGGGCTTTTCCCCAACTGACTTTCTCTCTCTGTGTGTGTTTGTGTGTTTGTCTGTGTGAATTAAGAACATGGTGAAGATGACCCCACTGTTTATGTTCCTCGTCCTCTCTGCAACCAAAGGTCTGTTAGAATGAGCAGGTCACAACATGTTTTATAAGTAACACATGATGAGTATCCTGCTCTAGAAACTGCTGATAACCAACCAAAAAGACTATTCATAAAACAAACCTTTCATCGCTAATTTTTGTACTATTGAGCACCCCATAACAATTTTAATGTTGGTGTAAAATGTTTATTTGTACCGCATAAAATATTTGTACAGTACATTTAGGCTACCCTACATAGTGCACTACTCTTGACCATAGCCCAACGGAGAGCCCTGATCTAAAGTAGTGCACTATATATAGGGAATAGGGTGCCATGGACCCTGGTCAGAAGTAGTACACTGTATAGGGAATAGGGTGCCATGGACCCTGGTCAGAAGTAGTGCACTATATAGGGAATAAGGTGCCCTCCGTCCTCCACTGAGACGGTCTATCTTGGATGTTCTTCCCACAGAGCTGGTCAGAGGAGGCCATACGTCTGTTCATGTCCGGGAGGGAGAGATGGCAGTGCTCCAGTGCCCACTGCGGACCACCAAGGCAGGGCACAGGGAGGGGAACCTGACCCTGGCATGGAGAAACCACTCTGGGCCTGGGGAGCTCCAGGAGCCTGCTGTGTGGAGGTCTGAAGACACTCTCATCATCCTGAGGGTCTGGACCAACCAACAGGGGTCCTACTCCTGCTCTCTACTGTAAGTGTCTGGACCAACCAACAGGGGTCCTACTCCTGTTTACTACTGTAAGTGTCTGGACCAACCAACAGGGGTCCTACTCCTGTTTCCTACTGTAAGTGTCTGGACCAACCAACAGGGGTCCTACTCCTGCTCTCTACTGTAAGTGTCTGGACCAACCAACAGGGGTCCTTCTCCTGTTTACTACTGTAAGTGTCTGGACCAACCAACAGGGGTCCTACTCCTGCTCTCTACTGTAAGTGTCTGGACCAACCAACAGGGGTCCTACTCCTGTTTACTACTGTAAGTGTCTGGACCAACCAACAGGGGTCCTTCTCCTGCTCACTACTGTAAGTGTCTGGACCAACCAACAGGGGTCTTACTCCTGTTTACTACTGTAAGTGTCTGGACCAACCAACAGGGGTCCTTCTCCTGTTTACTACTGTAAGTGTCTGGACCAACCAACCGGGGTCCTACTCCTGTTTACTACTGTAAGTGTCTGGACCAACCAACAGGGGTCCTTCTCCTGCTCACTACTGTAAGTGTCTGGACCAACCAACAGGGGTCTTACTCCTGTTTACTACTGTAAGTGTCTGGACCAACCAACAGGGGTCCTTCTCCTGTTTACTACTGTAAGTGTCTGGACCAACCAACCGGGGTCCTACTCCTGTTTACTACTGTAAGTGTCTGGACCAACCAACAGGGGTCCTACTTCTGCTCTCTACTGTAAGTGTCTGGACCAACCAACCGGGGTCCTTCTCCTGCTCACTACTGTAAGTGTCTGGACCAACCAACAGGGGTCCTACTCCTGTTTCCTACTGTAAGTGTCTGGACCAACCAACCGGGGTCCTTCTCCTGCTCACTACTGTAAGTGTCTGGACCAACCAACAGGGGTCCTACTCCTGTTTCCTACTGTAAGTGTCTGGACCAACCAACCGGGGTCCTTCTCCTGCTCACTACTGTAAGTGTCTGGACCAACCAACAGGGGTCCTACTCCTGTTTCCTACTGTAAGTGTCTGGACCAACCAACCGGGGTCCTACTCCTGTTTACTACTGTAAGTGTCTGGACCAACCAACAGGGGTCCTACTCCTGTTTACTACTGTAAGTGTCTGGACCAACCAACAGGGGTCCTACTCCTGCTCTCTACTGTAAGTGTCTGGACCAACCAACAGGGGTCCTACTCCTGCTCTCTACTGTAAGTGTCTGGACCAACCAACAGGGGTCCTACTCCTGCTCTCTACTGTAAGTGTCTGGACCAACCAACAGGGGTCCTACTCCTGCTCTCTACTGTAAGTGTCTGGACCAACCAACAGGGGTCCTACTCCTGCTCTCTACTGTAAGTGTCTGGACCAACCAACAGGGGTCCTACTCCTGTTTCCTACTGTAAGTGTCTGGACCAACCAACAGGGGTCCTACTCCTGCTCTCTACTGTAAGTGTCTGGACCAACCAACAGGGGTCCTACTCCTGCTCTCTACTGTAAGTGTCTGGACCAACCAACCGGGGTCCTTCTCCTGCTCTCTACTGTAAGTGTCTGGACCAACCAACAGGGGTCCTACTCCTGCTCTCTACTGTAAGTGTCTGGACCAACCAACAGGGGTCCTACTCCTGTTTCCTACTGTAAGTGTCTGTCTCTTACAAATCTAGTTGGCCTTTTATTGTCCGTTTTATCAATCATACTTTTGTTCTTTAATTGTCTTCTCCTTCCCTCTGATGTAATTTATGCGTCATTCTGTTGATGCATTGATTCATTGACTGATTGAATGGTTGATGGTGTGATTGATTGGTTGATTAATGGTCATATCTCTCTCTGGACTGTTGCAGCGACGCCAGTGGCCAGCCCCTGAGAACAGCGTGGTTTAACATCAAAGTGTTCTCTGGCCAGTGTTACACAGATATGGATGTGTACGTATCCACTTGCTATCTGAGACAGTCCTGTGAAAAGTTAACCTGCACGTCAGACAGCATCCCACAAAACTTCACAACACATAATTATACGTGGTACAAGGTATGACCCCCCCTCCTCCCCCCAGCAGATGACAAAGTAGAAGTAAATATCCAGTGATGTTGAGTTTCCACTAGTCTTACTTGCCTTTGGCTGAAACTAAAGACATGCGTCATTACATGTGCTTGAAGAGGTGTGTTTTCCCTCTAGCCGTTGGCAAGGTACTATTGAATAGTCTGTTGATTGTGATTTTCTTTCCACTAGACCAAAAGCCACAGGGTATTTCCTGTTATATTATGTTTCCCCCTAGCCTGAGTGGGTGTTCTAGTTAGCATAGGGACCAGCATCAACCTTTTAGTTCACCAGGCATGGATGGTGCAGCAAAAACAACTCTCAGTTTTGTGATTAGCGTCAATAGACACTGGCTTTATATTACCTGTTTATTACCTGTTTATTACCAGTTTATTACCTGTTTATTACCAGTTTATTACCTGTTTATTACCTGTTTATTACCTGTTTATTACCTGTTTATTACCAGTTTATTACCTGTTTATTACCAGTTTATTAATCACATTTATTTATAATTTTACGTCAGCAGATGTCACAAAGTGCTTATACAGAAACCCACTTCAAAACCACAAACTGCAAGCAATGCAGATGTAGAAGTATGGTGGCTAGGAAAAACTCCCTGTGTATTACATTATTAAACATTACCTGTTTATTACCTGTTTATTACATGTGCATTACCTATTTATTACCTGTTTATTACATGTGTATTAACTGTTACTACATGTGTATGACCTATTTATTACCTGTTTATTACATGTGTATTAACTGTTACTACATGTGTATTACCTATTTATTACCTGTTTATTACATGTGTATTAACTGTTACTACATGTGTATTACCTATTTATTACCTGTTTATTACATGTGTATTAACTGTTATTACATGTGTATTACGTATTTATTACCTGTTTATTACATGTGTATTAACTGTTACTACATATGTATTACCTGTTTACTACATACGTATTACCTGTTTATTACCTGTTTATTACATGTGTATTAACTGTTACTACATATGAATTACCTGTTTATTACAGTTTTTTTTACCTGTGTCTTGATGCATGTATTGTAGAACTGTAACACAGAGTTACCCACTGACTTTGGTGATGGATACCTGACGAGTGCTTCTGAGAGTGACAGTGGTTACTATACCTGCACTTCATACTACACATACAACTCTAGCCTCCATGATGGACAGGTGTTTACCTTGTCCAGAACCATGGAGAGGACAGTTAAAAAAGGTAAGAAGTTACTGGACAGTACTGGATAGCAGGGTTGGGATCAATTCCATTTAAATTCCAGTCAATTCAGAAATTAAATCCAATTCCAATTTGAAATGTTTATTCATTGAAAAGAATTGAAGGGAATTAGAATTTCAGTGTACTTCCTGAATCGACTGGAATTGAAATGGAATTGACCCCAACCCTGCTGTATGGTTTTGGAGCTTCTGACCTTTTGCAAAGATACCTTGAAATGTATTTGTCAATTAAGATGTATTTCATGTTTGGTGGATCTGAACCTGGGTTATAGGGGAAGGCTAAAGACAATGCAAGGACAAGGATCTGTAACTTTTGCTCATATTGGTGCTTTATTTTGTTCAAAACAATTTATGGAAAGAGTTTCCTTTTAACTACATTCATATTTCTGTTTCAGCTACAGTGATATTTCTGTTTTACCTACAGTGATATTTCTGTTTTACCTACAGTGATATTTCTGTTTTAACTACAGTGATATTTCTGTTTTAACTACAGTGATATTTCTGTTTCAGCTACAGTGATATTTTTGTTTCAGCTACAGTGATATTTCTCTGTCAGCTACAGTGATATTTCTGTTTTAGCTACAGTGATATTTCTGTTTCAGCTACAGTGATATTTGGTATTAGCTACAGGGATATTTCTCTGTCAGCTACAGTGATATTTCTGTTTCAGCTACAGTGATATTTCTGTTTCAGCTACAGTGATATTTCTGTTTTAGCTACAGTGATATTTCTGTTTCAGCTACAGTGATATTTCTGTTTTAACTACAGTGATATTTCTGTTTTAGCTACAGTGATATTTCTGTTTTAGCTGCAGTGATATTTCTGTTTCAGCTACAGTGATATTTCTGTTTCAGCTACAGTGATATTTCTGTTTCAGCTACAGTGATGTTTCTGTTTTAGCTACAGTGATATTTCTGTTTCAGCTACAGTGATATTTCTGTTTTAGCTACAGTGATATTTCTGTTTCAGCTACAGTGATATTTCTCTGTCAGCTACAATGATATTTCTGTTTTAACTACAGTGATATTTGGTATTAGCTACAGTGATATTTCTGTTTCAGCTACAGTGATATTTCTGTTTTAACTACAGTGATATTTGGTATTAGCTACAGTGATATTTCTGTTTCAGCTACAGTGATATTTCTGTTTCAGCTACAGTGATATTTCTGTTTCAGCTACAGTGATATTTCTGTTTCAGCTACAGTGATGTTTCTGTTTTAGCTACAGTGATATTTCTGTTTCAGCTACAGTGATATTTCTGTTTTAACTACAGTGATATTTCTGTTTTAGCTACAGTGATATTTCTGTTTTAGCTGCAGTGATATTTCTGTTTCAGCTACAGTGATATTTCTTTGTCAGCTACAGTGATATTTCTGTTTTAGCTACAGTGATATTTCTGTTTTAACTACAGTGATATTTCTCTGTCAGCTACAGTGATATTTCTGTTTCAGCTACAGTGATATTTCTGTTTCAGCTACAGTGATATTTCTGTTTCAGCTACAGTGATATTTCTGTTTTAGCTACAGTGATATTTCTGTTTCAGCTACAGTGATATTTCTGTTTTAACTACAGTGATATTTCTCTGTCAGCTACAGTGATATTTCTGTTTTAGCTACAGTGATATTTCTGTTTCAGCTACAGTGATATTTGGTATTAGCTACAGGGATATTTCTCTGTCAGCTACAGTGATATTTCTGTTTCAGCTACAGTGATATTTCTGTTTCAGCTACAGTGATATTTCTGTTTTAGCTACAGTGATATTTCTGTTTCAGCTACAGTGATATTTCTGTTTTAACTACAGTGATATTTCTGTTTTAGCTACAGTGATATTTCTGTTTTAGCTGCAGTGATATTTCTGTTTCAGCTACAGTGATATTTCTTTGTCAGCTACAGTGATATTTCTGTTTTAGCTACAGTGATATTTCTGTTTTAACTACAGTGATATTTCTCTGTCAGCTACAGTGATATTTCTGTTTCAGCTACAGTGATATTTCTGTTTCAGCTACAGTGATATTTCTGTTTTAGCTACAGTGATATTTCTGTTTCAGCTACAGTGATATTTCTGTTTCAGCTACAGTGATATTTCTGTTTCAGCTACAGTGATATTTCTGTTTCAGCTACAGTGATATTTTTGTTTCAGCTACAGTGATATTTCTGTTTTAACTACAGTGATATTTCTCTGTCAGCTACAGTGATATTTCTGTTTTAGCTACAGTGATATTTCTGTTTCAGCTACAGTGATATTTGGTATTAGCTACAGGGATATTTCTCTGTCAGCTACAGTGATATTTCTGTTTCAGCTACAGTGATATTTCTGTTTCAGCTACAGTGATATTTCTGTTTCAGCTACAGTGATATTTGGTATTAGCTACAGTGATATTTCTCTGTCAGCTACAGTGATATTTCTGTTTTAACTACAGTGATATTTCTCTGTCAGCTACAGTGATATTTCTCCGTCAGCTACAGTGATATTTGAGTTTTGACTACAGAGATATTATTGTATTGTACAGGAAGTTCCCAGGTTATGCCAAAGATCATCAAACCTCAGGATGGGGAGGTTATTGAAGTAGATATGGGTGAGTTGCTCTCTACCTATCTGTATGGGTGTCAATTAGTGTCTTTATTGTCACGTGTGTGTGAATGTGTGTGCAGGGTTGGGGAGTAACGGATTACATGTAAGGGATTACAAAGAATGGTAACTGTAATCCGTTACATTACCAGCAAAAATGTTGTAATCAGATTACAGATACTTTTGAAAAACTAGATGATTACTTCGTGGATTACTTTTAAATTCAGAAAGGATGTTTGTGAAAACAAATCTTTGACACTTCTCAACGACATTCAAATCCACATTGAAAAAAGGCGTAAATTTCAGTTTGTTCCACATCACTATGACGACACACCAAATGTGTTTGATGGATCGCGGGAAAAGAGCAGGAATAGGCTTTTGTAGGCTACAGTCCAAGATATGTCTTCCAATGGTGCGACTGCTGTCGGCATCCAAAGGTTGTCCAACTTGAATAAACGCTTGGAGGTAAGGATGACAGTAGTGGTGTAGTCTACAGCGATACGGATATCACTTATTATTGTTATCTACATAGCGCATTGGTGTGAATCACACTTCTGCTCTCTCATTTAGCTATTTGCACCTTACGGATTGTGGTTGTTGTGGTTGGCAGTTGGCTGTTCACAAATCTAAATGTGTATTTGAACCCAATAATTGTTATCATATTTTATATTGGTAGGTTAGGCTAGTGTCCAGCTATCATATTTTATATTGGTAGGTTAGGCTAGTGTCCAGCTATCATATTTTATATTGGTAGGTTAGGCTAGTGTCCAGCTATCATATTTTATATTGGTAGGTTAGGCTAGTGTCCAGCTATCATATTTTATATTGGTAGGTTAGGCTAGTGTCCAGCTATCATATTTTATATTGGTAGGTTAGGCTAGTGTCCAGCTATCATATTTTATATTGGTAGGTTAGGCTAGTGGCCAGCTATCATATTTTATATTGGTAGGTTAGGCTAGTGGCCAGCTATCATATTTTATATTGGTAGGTTAGGCTAGTGGCCAGCTATCATATTTTATATTGGTAGGTTAGGCTAGTGTCCAGCTATCATATTTTATATTGGTAGGTTAGGCTAGTGGCCAGCTATCATATTTTATATTGGTAGGTTAGGCTAGTGGCCAGCTATCATATTTTATATTGGTAGGTTAGGCTAGTGGCCAGCTATCATATTTTATATTGGTAGGTTAGGCTAGTGGCCAGCTATCATATTTTATATTGGTAGGTTAGGCTAGTGGCCAGCTATCATATTTTATATTGGTAGGTTAGGCTAGTGGCCAGCTATCATATTTTATATTGGTAGGTTAGGCTAGTGGCTATCTTATCTAAACGTAGTAATCACGGTATGGTAAAATGTGTAGTATTGTAGGACATTAGATTGCACAATTAGTAGAATTGCACGAAATTAACTCTAAAACAAAAAAAGTGCATGAAATGAGTAATAAAATGGCTAAATCTTCTCTACACACCATGGCAAAATGTGTAGAATTGTAGCAAATAAGCTTTAAAACAGCAACATCATCTCTACACACCATGGCAAAATGTGTTAAATGTAAAACATTTATCTCCGGGGGGTAACCTTTAACAGAATGTGACTGGCAGAACGGGTGTTGTATGTGGAGGATGAGGGCTGCAGTAGATCTCAGATAGGGGGAAGTGAGGCCCAAGAGGGTTTTATAAATAAGCATCAACCAGTGGGTCTTGCGACGGGTATAAAGAGATGACCAGCTTACAGAGGAGTATAGAGTGCAGTGATGTGTTCAATAAGGAGCATTGGTGGCAAATCTACTGGCCGAATGGTAAAAAACATCTAGCTGCTCGAGAGCACCCGTACCTGCTGATCTATAAATTATGTCTCCGTAATCTAGTATGGGTAGAGTCTGAATCAGGGTTAGTTGGGCAGCTGGGGTGAAAGAGGAGCAATTACAATAGAGGAAACCATGTCTAGATTTAATGTCACGAATCCCGCTTCCTGAGTCTGTTTTTGCCTGTGTTCTGTCCTGGAGTGTTTTTCCGGTGTCCTGGAATGCACCCTGTCTGGTTGCCGGGCGACGTAGCTAGTTGGGAGATCTCTGATTACCCGCACCTGTATCCCATCAGCTATCTGCACACCTGGTCCTGATCATCACCCCTCCACTTCATAAGCTCTGACCTGACATCCATTCCCTGCCGGATCGTTAGCCATGAACAGTATGTTGTGCCAGCGTATCAGCCTCCAGTTTGATAGAGTTTGTTTTGTTGTTTTGTACGTCTTGCTTGCCTTGAACTTACCTCCGTTTTTTCTGTCTACAGTCATTCACCCGGAACACTCATCCCATCCCTACCTGGTCGTCGGTGACTTCAGTTACTTCCTTGGATCTGCTTACTCAATTCCATCAACTCACCTCCGCTGCCCGCTCCGCTACTTGGATTTTTCTATCACTACATTTAAACTTGTAAATAAATACTCACCTTCGTCTTACACTCCTTGTCCTGGTCTGCTTCTGGGTTCTACTTTAGAGAATCGTGACAGAACGATCCGGCCAAGGATGAACCCAGCGGACCTGGACTCCGTTTGCCATGCCATTACCCAGCAGGAGAAGATATTGGGACAACACAACACGGCGCTACAGGAGATAGCGTTTTCAGTCCGGAACTTCTCTGCTAGCTTGACGAGTATCCAGGATCAGCTCAGTTTGCCGGCGGGTCATCCACCACCTGTTTCACCCCTCTCACCTGCCGCTTCTGGAGCGGTTTCCTTCCGTGAGCCCAAGGTTCCGACGCCTGATAAGTACGAAGGGGATTTGGGAAGATGCCGTTCATTTCTTATGCAGTGTGGCTTAGTTTTTGATCTGCAGCCATACTCTTACGCCACAGAGAAGGCTAGGATAGCTTTTGTTATTGAACTGCTGCGTGGTAGAGCTCTGGAATGGGCTTCAGCCGTTTGGGAACGACAGGACACCTGCATGGCGTCATACCAGGAGTTCACGGCAGAGATGAGAAAGCTTTTTGACCATCCAGTCCGAGGTAAGGACGCAGCTAAACGTTTGTTCTCTCTTCGCCAAGGAGCTCGCAGTGTGGCAGACTTTGTGATCGAATTCAGGACATTGGCTGTGGAGAGTGGTTGGAATGAGGAGTCACTACAAGCAGCTTTTTACCAGGGGTTGTCGGAACAACTCAAGGACGAGCTGATCTCCTATCCAGAGCCTAGTGACCTAGACAGTTTGGTCACATTATCTATTCGGGTGGATAATAGAGTCCGAGAGAGAAGGAGGGAGAAGCAGTGGGGCCCGTCCAATCAATCAGCAACTCGGTTACCATTCGGGTCAGGAAGTGGACCAGAACGTGTTGATCATTATTCCCCACACGGGATTAGTGGAGGTGTCTTGCCGCCAGATCCTGAACCCATGCAAGTGGGGCGACACGGGTTAACTAAGGAGGAGCGCCAACGTAGACGTGAGACCAACAGCTGCCTCTACTGTGGTAGCTCGGGACATTACATCTCCGCTTGTCCTCAGCGCCCGTTAAACTGCCCGGCTCGCTAGTTTTGGGAGGACTTTTAGCGAGCCAGTTTCAACCTCCCAAGAACCCTGTCAGACCCCGTTTTCCTGCGACCCTCATGAATAAGAATCAGAGTTTAGCGATGAACGCTTTTATCGATTCAGGTGCCGATGGCAGCTTTATTGATGCCGACTTGGTGGAACAGCTGGGGCTTTCCAAGGAGCAATTGCCGGAAGCCATTGAAGCAACCACTCTGAACGGCAGTAGTCTGGCACGGATCACTATGAGGACTGAACCGGTTAAGATGTTGTTGTCGGGGAATCATTCAGAGGTTATCTCTTTCTTCATTCTGCCTTCACCCCATGTTCCTCTGGTTCTTGGTTACCCCTGGCTGAGAGAACACAATCCCTCGTTTGATTGGGTGACGGGTAAGGTAACTAGTTGGAGCATTGAGTGTCATGCTAACTGCCTTAGGACTGCCTGTTCTCATGCTGTTCCCAGTCAGGTCAGTGAGTCTGCTCCCCCTGATTTGTCCCTGGTTCCAGAAACATATCACGATTTGGGTGAAGTATTCAGTAAGCAGAAGGCTCTGTCACTTCCTCCCCACCGACCTTATGACTGTGCGATTAATCTGTTCCCTGGAGCTGCCTTTCCCAAGGGACGGTTATACAGTATCTCTCGACCTGAGCGTGAAGCCTTGGAGACCTACATCAAGGAGTCTCTAGCTGCAGGTCTCATTCGCCCCTCGTCATCACCCCTGGGAGCAGGATTCTTTTTTGTGAGCAAGAAGGATGGCTCTCTTCGACCGTGTATTGATTATCGGGGGTTGAATGATATTACGGTCAAAAACAAGTATCCCCTGCCCTTGATGAGCTCTGCTTTCGACTCTTTACAGGGTGCTACGGTGTTTACGAAGCTTGACCTACGCAATGCTTATCATTTGGTTCGGATCAGAGAGGGGGACGAGTGGTTGACTGGGTTCAATACACCTATGGGACATTTCGAGTACCAGGTGATGCCGTTTGGACTGACCAACGCTCCTGCTGTGTTCCAAAGTATGGTGAATGACGTGCTGAGAGATATGATTGGTATTTTTGTGTTCGTTTACCTGGATGATATCCTCATCTTCTCGAGGGAGCTTTCTAGCCACGTACAGCATGTCAAGCAGGTCCTGCAGCGGTTATTGGAGAACCGCCTGTTCGTGAAGGCTGAAAAGTGTGATTTTCACGCCCACACTACGTCCTTCCTCGGGTACATCATCTCCAGGGGAGAGATCAAGATGGACCAAGAGAAGGTTCGGGCGGTTCGGGATTGGGCCCAGCCCGGTACGAGATTGCAGCTCCAGAGATTCCTGGGGTTTGCGAACTTCTATCGGCGGTTTATCCGTGATTACAGCCGGGTGGCCGCCCCTTTAACTGCCCTGACGTCTTGCACCAGAGATTTCTGTTGGACTCCTGAGGCAGACCGAGCATTTCTGGACTTGAAGAGCCGATTCACCAACGCCCCGATTCTCTCTCAACCTGACACTTCCCGTCAGTTTGTTGTTGAGGTGGACGCGTCTGATGTGGGGGTGGGCGCCATCCTGTCCCAGCGTAGCTCCACTGACGGTAAACTCCATCCCTGCGCCTTCTACTCTTGTCGTCTTTCACCAGCAGAGAGAAACTACGATATGGGTAACCGGGAGCTTCTCGCTGTGAAGCTTGCCTTGGAGGAGTGGCGCCACTGGTTGGAGGGAGCGGAGCAACCGTTTGTGGTCTGGACTGACCACAAGAATCTGGCTTACGTGCAATCGGCTAAACGTCTCAACTCCCGTCAGGCCAGGTGGGCTTTGTTTTTTGGACGCTTCAATTTTTCCCTGACGTTCCGACCTGGGTCGAAGAACGGCAAGGCGGACGCCTTGTCCCGGATGTTCTCCAAGACGGAGGAGAGTGGGGCCAAGACTGAGACGATTCTTCCCCAGAACTTTGTCGTGGGAGCCGTTACATGGAGGATTGAGGAGGATGTGATGGCGGCCCTTCGGACGCAGCCGGGCCCGGTAACGGTCCACCCGGTCGGTTGTTCGTGCCTGAGTCGGTCCGTTCTGCTGTCCTTCAGTGGTCCCACGCCAGCAAGATAGCTTGTCACCCTGGCGTTGCTCGGACTATGGCGCTACTGCGCAGACGATTTTGGTGGCCTGCCATGGGAGAAGATACCCGGAGGTTTGTTGCCGCTTGTCCTGTTTGTGCGCAGAATAAGAGTACCAATCGGCCCAGCTCTGGGCTTCTTCACCCCTTACCTATTCCCCGGCGACCTTGTCGCATCTGGCCCTGGACTTTGTCACGGGGTTGCCCTCTTCTGTTGGGAACACGGTCATTCTGACCATTGTGGACAGATTCAGCAAGTTTGCTCACTTTGTGCCCATCTCCAAGCTTCCATCTGCCACTGAGACGTCCGAGATCCTTGTTAGGGAGGTTTTCAGGGTCCACGGGTTGCCCAGTGACATTGTTTCTGACCGTGGTCCTCAGTTTACCTCTGCTGTCTGGAGATCCTTCTGTTTGGCCATTGGAGCTACAGTCAGTCTCACATCTGGATTTCACCCCCAATCTAATGGTCAGGCGGAGAGAGCCAACCAGAAGATGGAGTCCACGCTGTGCTGCCTTGTCTCCTCTGATCCCACCTCTTGGTCCTCTCAGTTACCCTGGGTCGAGTATGCCCATAATACTCTCCCTTCATCTGCCACTGGGATGTCTCCCTTCCAGTGCCTGTACGGTTACCAACCTCCCTTGTTTCCTTCTCAGGAGAGGGATCTCTCGGTTCCCTCTGTCCAGGCCCACATTCGTCGTTGCCACCGGACCTGGCATCGGGCCAGGAAGGCCCTCCTTAGAGTTTCTGACCGGTATCAGATCCAGGCGAATCGTCGCCGTATTCCTGCCCCCGCTTATACCGTCGGAGATAAGGTTTGGTTGGCTACACGGGATCTTCCTCTACGGACTGAGTCGAGGAAACTGTCACAGAGGTTCATTGGTCCGTTTGTGGTGGAGAGAATCATTAATCCTGTTGTGGTCCGACTCAAGTTGCCTGCTACGCTTAGAGTACACCCCACCTTTCATGTCTCCTGCCTCAAGCCGGTTCTCCTCAGTCCTCTGTTGCCCCCTCCTCCTCGTCCTCCTCCTCCTCGGATGATCGGAGGTGGTCCTGCCTACACGGTGCGCCGCATCATGGACTCCAGACGGCGGGGTCGAGGGTTCCAGTATCTCGTGGATTGGGAAGGATATGGCCCAGAGGAGAGGAGTTGGATTCCTCGGCGTCAGATCCTTGATGCTGACCTGCTTCGTGACTTCTACCGCCTCCACCCTGGCGCTCCGGGTAGTCCGCCCGGTGGCGTTCGTCGGAGGGGGGGTACTGTCACGAATCCCGCTTCCTGAGTCTGTTTTTGCCTGTGTTCTGTCCTGGAGTGTTTTTCCGGTGTCCTGGAACGCACCCTGTCTGGTTGCCGGGCGACGTAGCTAGTTGGGAGATCTCTGATTACCCGCACCTGTATCCCATCAGCTATCTGCACACCTGGTCCTGATCATCACCCCTCCACTTCATAAGCTCTGACCTGACATCCATTCCCTGCCGGATCGTTAGCCATGAACAGTATGTTGTGCCAGCGTATCAGCCTCCAGTTTGATAGTTTGTTTTGTTGTTTTGTACGTCTTGCTTGCCTTGAACTTACCTCCGTTTTTTCTGTCTACAGTCATTCACCCGGAACACTCATCCCATCCCTACCTGGTCGTCGGTGACTTCAGTTACTTCCTTGGATCTGCTTACTCAATTCCATCAACTCACCTCCGCTGCCCGCTCCGCTACTTGGATTTTTCTATCACTACATTTAAACTTGTAAATAAATACTCACCTTCGTCTTACTCTCCTTGTCCTGGTCTGCTTCTGGGTTCTACTTTAGAGAATCGTGACATTTAACTTCAGCCTGCAGCTTTGATATGTGCTGAGAGAAGGACAATGCACCGTCTAGTCATACTCCCACGTATTTGTATGAGGTGACTACCTCAAGCTCTAAACCCTCAGAGATAGTAATCACACCTGTGGGAGGAAGGGCCTCCTTCTTACCAAACCACATGACCTTTGTTTTGGAGGTGTTCAGAACAAGGTTAAGAGTAGAGAAAGCTTGTTGAACACTAAGAAAGCTTTGTTGTAGAGCATTTAACACAAAATCCGGGGAGGGGCCAACTGAGTATAAGACTGTATCATCTGCATATAAATGGATGAGAGAGCTTCCTACTGCCTGAGTTATCTTGTTGATGTAAATTGAGAAGAGCGTGGGGCCTAGGATTGAGCCTTGGGGTACTCCTTTGGTGACAGGGAGTGCCTGAGATTGTCTGACTTTATACACTGCACTCTTTGAGAGAGGTAGTTATCAAAGTGTTAGTGAATGTTGTGTTTTCTCCAGGATCCACTGTGGTGGTGGTCTGCAGTGCTGTCCTGTCCTCTGCAATTGACCTCTTACACTGGATGGAAAACATATCTTTTGTGGAGAAGAACCAGGAGACCCTACCAGTGTTTTATAACACTTCAGAGTGAGCATGTACACTCACTACAGAACAGACCTGGGTTCAAATACTATTTAAAATCACTTACCACAACACACTTGACTGTTTTCTCCAGAGAGAATGGCCACCAGCAGGCATCGCTGGTGATCAGGCAGGTGTCGGAGGAGCAGCTCAGGAACACATACACCTGTCAAGTGGAGTCTCCATCTGGGAACTCCAACGTCTCCATCACCTTCCAACAGAAGAGTAAGTCAAGCAGCCTCTTAAAGGGACATCTTAGCTTTCCAATCATTCAAAATATTACAGTCTGCCTTTATCAAACTCTACTGGTCATTTCACAGAACCCTCTCTTCTGCTCTTAGGTTACCATGACATTTAATCAATAAGATATGATCTCTTCTGCTCTTAGGTTACCATGACATTTAATCAATAAGATATGATCTCTTCTGCTCTTAGGTTACCATGACATTTAATCAATAAGATATGATCTCTTCTGCTCTTAGGTTACCATGACATTTAATCAATAAGATATGATCTCTTCTGCTCTTAGGTTACCATGACATTTAATCAAGAAGAGATTATGATCACTTCTGTGTGACATTAGGATGATTTTCTGTGATTTTTTTCCTCTTCAGTTTCTCTTTCTGCTGTACAGTAACAGCTGTTTGATATTATCAGGTTTATTTGTGTGTGTGTGTGTGTATTTCATGTCACCCTTTAGGTCCACTCCAGTTCCACTTCCTGGTGCTGGGTATAGTGGGGGTCTTTGCCGTGACGGTGGTGGTGGTGACTGTTGTCTATGTCAAGCTGAAGGTGGACATCATTCTATTTCTCAGAGATGATCTGGGCTGGCGTCAACACAACGTCTCTGGTGAGAATAACACCTGACACCAACATGTGTTGTCAAACATGTCTCATGCAAACAGTCTCGTTGTCGATCGTGTTTCACCACATCATTTGGATGAATTGTGTTAGTTTCAGATGGGATGTGTAACAACGCCTATGTACTGTGTTATAATGCCTATCTGCTGTGTTATAATGCCTATCTGCTGTGTTATAATGCCTATCTGCTGTGTTATAATGCCTATGTACTGTGTTATAATGCCTATCTGCTGTGTTATAATGCCTATGTCCTGTGTTATAACTTGTCTGAATGGTGTGTTTCAGATGGGAAGCGTTACGATGCCTATGTGTTGTGTTATAAGAGTGACACAGAGTCAGGTGTCAGTGAGGAGGACAGGCGTCAGGTGGAGGAGGTGCTGGAAGAGGAGTATGGTTACAGCCTGTGTCTCTACGACCGTGACGTGCTCCCTGGGGAGGGTGAGTCAGTCCACTGTCCTCACATTTGTCCTCATACTGGTGTGTGTGTGTGTGTGTGTGTGTGTGTGTGTGTGTGTG
This sequence comes from Salvelinus namaycush, assembly GCF_016432855.1. Taxonomy (NCBI): domain Eukaryota; kingdom Metazoa; phylum Chordata; class Actinopteri; order Salmoniformes; family Salmonidae; genus Salvelinus; species Salvelinus namaycush. Next base: position 53,911,097 of record NC_052313.1, read on the forward strand.
TGTGTCTGTGTCTGTGTCTGTGTCTGTGTGTCTGTGTCTGTGTCTGTGTCTCTGTGTGTGTGTGTCTGTGTCTGTGTCTGTGTGTCTGTGTGTCTGTGTCTGTGTCTGTGTCTGTGTGTCTGTGTCTGTGTGTCTGTGTCTGTGTCTGTGTTTGTGTGTATGCACGGTTCTTGAACCTGTTTCTGTTCCTTTATCTGTACCTGTTCTTCTACCTGTTCCTCTACCTGTACCTGTTCCTCTACCTGTCCCTCTATCTGTACCTGTTCCTCTACCTGTTCCTCTACCTGTACCTGTTCCTCTACCTGTACCTGTATCTGTACCTGTTCCTCTACCTGTTCCTCTACCTGTACCTCTACCTGTACCTGTTCCTCTACCTGTACCTGTTCCTCTACCTGTACCTGTCCCTCTACCTGTACCTGTTCCTCTACCTGTTCCTCTACCTGTGCCTCTACCTGTACCTGTTCCTCTACCTGTACCTGTTCCTCTACTACCTGTCCCTGTACCTGTACCTGTTCCTCTACTACCTGTCCCTGTACCTGTACCTGTCCCTGTCCCTGTCCCTGTACCTGTACCTGTTCCTCTACCTGGTCCTCTACCTGTACCTGTTCCTCTACCTGTGTCTCTACCTGTTCCTCTACCTCTACCTGGTCCTCTACCTGTACCTGTTCCTGTACCTGTCCCTCTACCTGTACCTGTTCCTCTACCTGTTCCTCTACATGTTCCTGTTTCTGTTCCTTTATCTGGACCTGTCCCTCTACCTGCACCTGTTCCTCTACCTGTTCCTCTACTTGTTCCTGTTTCTGTTCCTTTATCTGGACCTGTCCCTCTACCTGTACCTGTACCTCTACCTGTACCTGTACCTCTACCTGTACCTCTACCTCTACCTGTACCTGTACCTGTACCTCTACCTGTACCTGTTCCACTACCTCTACCTGACCCTCTACCTCTACCTGTTCCACTACCTCTACCTGTTCCTCTACCTGTTCCTCTACCTGTACCTCTTCCTCTACCTCTACCTCTACCTGCTTCTCTACCTGTACCTGTTCCTCTACCTCTACTTGTACCTCTACCTCTACCTGTTCCTCTACCTGTATCCGTTCCTGTTCCTGTCCCTCTACCTGTTCCTGTACCTGTATCCATTCCTGTACCTGTTCCTGTATCCATACTTGTTCCTGTACTTGTTCCTGTATCTGTTCCTGTTCTTGTTCCTGTATCCGTTCCTGTTCTTGTTCCTGTACCTGTTCCTGTTCTTGTTCTTGTACCTGTTCCTGTACCTGTTCCTGTATCTGTTCCTGTTCTTGTTCCTGTATCTGTTCCTGTACCTGTTCCTGTACCTGTTCCTGTTCTTGTACCTGTTCCTGTTCTTGTTCTTGTACCTGTTCTTGTTCTTGTACCTGTTCTTGTACTTGTTCCTGTATCCGTTCCTGTACCTGTTCCTGTACCTGTTCCTCTACCTGTACCAGTTTCCGTACCCATTCCCGTACCCGTTTTTGTTCCTGTACCTGTTCCTGTTCTTGTACCAGTTCCTGTTCTTGTTGTTGTACCTGTTCCTGTATCCATTCCTGTTCTTGTTCCTCTACCTCTACCTGTTCTTGTTTCTATTCCTCTGCCTCTACCTGTTCCTCTACCTGTACCTGTATCCGTTCCTGTACCTGTTCTTGTTCCCGTTCCTGTTCCTGTTCTTGTTCTTGTTCCTGTATCTGTTCTTGTTCCTGTATCCATTCCTGTTCTTGTTCCTGTACCTGTATCTGTTCTTGTTCCTCTACCTGTATCTGTTCCTGTTCTTGTTCTTGTTCCTGTATCTGTTCCTGTTCTTGTATCCGTTCCTGTTCTTGTTCCTGTACCTGTTCCTGTATCCGTTCTTGTTCCTGTACCTGTTCCTGTATCTGTTCCTGTTCTTGTTCATGTATCCGTTCCTGTTCTTGTTCCTGTACCTTTTCCTGTACCTGTACCAGTTCCCATATCCATTCCCGTACCTGTTCCCGTACCCATTCCCGTACCCGTTTTTGTTCCTATTCCTGTATCTGTACCTGTTCCTGTACATGTTCTTATTCCTGTCAGGTTACTGTTCCTGTACAGGTTCCTGTTCCTGTATATGTTCCTGTACCCCCGTTCCCATATCCGTTCCTGTACCTGTACTCGTACCCATTCCTGTTCCCATTCCCATTTTTGTTCCCATTCCTGTACCTGTTCCCGTACCCATTCCCGTACCCATTCCTGTACACGTTCCTGTAGCTGTTCCTGCACCTGTTCCCATTCCTGTACCTGTTCCTGTACCCGTTCCTGTACCCGTTCCTGTTCCTGTATCTGTTCCTGTACCTGTTCCTGTACCCGGTCCTGTTCCTGTATCTGTTCCTGTACCTGTTCCTGTACCCGGTCCTGCTCCTGTATCTGTTCCTGTACCCGGTCCTGTTCCTGTATCTGTTCCTGTATCTGTTCCTGTTCCTGTATCTGTTCCTGTACCTGTTCCCATTCCTGTACCTGTTCCTGTATCTGTTCCTGTACCCGTTCCTGTTCCTGTATCTGTTCCTGTATCTGTTCCTGTATCTGTATCTGTTCCTGTACCCGGTCCTGTTCCTGTACCTGTTCCTGTACCCGTTCCTGTTCCTGTATCTGTTCCTGTATCTGTTCCTGTATCTGTTCCTGTATCTGTTCCTGTACCTGTTCCTGTACCTGTTCCTGTATCTGTTCCTGTATCTGTTCCTGTATATGTTCCTGTACCCCCGTTCCCATATCCGTTCCTGTACCTGTACTCGTACCCATTCCTGTTCCCATTCCCATTTTTGTTCCCATTCCTGTACCTGTTCCCGTACCCATTCCCGTACCCATTCCTGTACACGTTCCTGTAGCTGTTCCTGTACCTGTTCCCATTCCTGTACCTGTTCCTGTATCTGTTCCTGTACCCGTTCCTGTTCCTGTATCTGTTCCTGTACCCGTTCCTGTTCCTGTATCTGTTCCTGTACCTGTTCCTGTACCCGGTCCTGTTCCTGTATCTGTTCCTGTACCTGTTCCTGTACCCGGTCCTGTTCCTGTATCTGTTCCTGTACCCGGTCCTGTTCCTGTATCTGTTCCTGTACCTGTTCCTGTACCCGGTCCTGTTCCTGTATCTGTTCCTGTATCTGTTCCTGTATCTGTTCCTGTTCCTGTATCTGTTCCTGTACCTGTTCCCATTCCTGTTCCTGTATCTGTTCCTGTATCTGTTCCTGTTCCTGTATCTGTTCCTGTACCTGTTCCTGTTCCTGTACCTGTTCCTGTACCTGTTCCTGTATCTGTTCCTGTATCTGTTCCTGTTCCTGTATCTGTTCCTGTACCCGTTCCTGTTCCTGTACCTGTTCCTGTATCTGTTCCTGTACCCGTTCCTGTTCCTGTATCTGTTCCTGTACCTGTTCCTGTACCCGGTCCTGTTCCTGTATCTGTTCCTGTTCCTGTACCTGTTCCTGTTCCTGTATCTGTTCCTGTACCCGGTCCTGTTCCTGTATCTGTTCCTGTATCTGTTCCTGTATCTGTTCCTGTATCTGTTCCTGTACCTGTTCCTGTACCCGTTCCTGTATCTGTTCCTGTACCTGTTTCTGTACCCGTTCCTGTATCTGTTCCTGTATCTGTTCCTGTATCTGTTCCTGTACCTGTTCCTGTACCCGTTCCTGTATCTGTTCCTGTACCTGTTTCTGTACCCGGTCTTGTTCCTGTATCTGTACCTGTGTCTGTATCAGTAAAGTGTGTGCTCTGTGTTTCCAGCTGTGGCTGAGGCGGTGCTGGGGTGTATAGAGCAGAGCCGGAGACTGATCCTGGTGCCCAGCAGCCTGGGGCTGAACCCAGGGCAGGACAGTCAGTATAGTCTGCTCACTGGGCTCCATGCTGCACTGGTGGAACGGCAGACCTGGCTGGTCCTCGTCCAGACAGAGTCAGCCCCAGACAGCCAGGTAGTTATACCTATGGACGAGTTCTGCCTATGGACGACAGTTAGCTTTGTGGGTGTGTCCCAAATAGCACCCTATTCCCTATATAGTGTTATGGGCCCTGTTCTAAAGTAGTGCACTATAAAGGGAATAGGGTGCCATTTGGGACGATACCGTTGGTGAATGTGCGCTGTCCCTGTCAAATCAATTTCCCAAATTAACAGATAGACCTGGAGCTGATGCCATGCTGTCTTTCAAACTAAATAAACAGATAGACCTGGAGCTGATGCCATGCTGTCTTTCAAACTAAATAAACAGATAGACCTGGAGCTGATGCCATGCTGTCTTTCAAACTAAATAAACAGATAGACCTGGAGCTGATGCCATGCTGTCTTTCAAACTAAATAAACAGATAGACCTGGAGCTGATGCCATGCTGTCTTTCAAACTAAATAAACAGATAGACCTGGAGCTGATGCCATGCTGTCTTTCAAACTAAATAAACAGATAGACCTGGAGCTGATGAAATACTGTCTTTCAAACTAAATAAACAGATAGACCTGGAGCTGATGAAATACTGTCTTTCAAACTAAATAAACAGATAGACCTGGAGCTGATGCCATGCTGTCTTTCAAACTAAATAAACAGATAGACCTGGAGCTGATGCCATGCTGTCTTTCAAACTAAATAAACAGATAGACCTGGAGCTGATGCCATGCTGTCTTTCAAACTAAATAAACAGATAGACCTGGAGCTGATGCCATGCTGTCTTTCAAACTAAATAAACAGATAGACCTGGAGCTGATGCCATGCTGTCTTTCAAACTAAATAAACAGATAGACCTGGAGCTGATGCCATGCTGTCTTTCAAACTAAATAAACAGATAGACCTGGAGCTGATGCCATGCTGTCTTTCTGCTTCAACTCCATTTCCTTTAAAACTGCTTCAATTCCATTTACTTTAAAACTGCTTAAATTCCATTTCCTTTAAAGCTGACTAGAAACACTTTGTATTTTTCCACTTTTGCAATTGGTGGTGCATGTTTGTTTTCATTGCTTTTTCGAGATTCTCTTTTGTAATGAAAAGCGCTAGATAAGCTAAATGAGTAATTGTAGCAACCTTAACACAACACCTAGTGATCTAGTCAAGGGGTTTGGATCTCTTGGTGTAACAACGAAGGTGCTGGGTTGGCAGTCGGTGGACCTCTGTTCAAGTCTTGGTCGGGGCTACCCCCAAAAATTCACTACATTATTCTGTAAACGTTTTAGGTGGATCTGGACCTGGACTCCCTCTCTGAGGCCCTGCGGCTGCTGGCCCAGTCAGGACACACCGTCACCTGGAGGGGCTCCCACTCCAAACCCCTCTCCTCACCCTTCTGGAAGGAGCTGCGTTACCGTATGCCTGCCAGGACCAGACAGTGCCCCCCGAAGGATGAGAGGACCATTCTGTGATTATATAGGCTCCAGGGCAGGGTTTGGGTTCAGTCAGTTCACAAAGTAAACTGAAATTCAAATTCAAATGAAATAATGGCATCTATTTTCATTTTTTTTTTTTTTTTTACTTCAAATTGACCCCAACCCTGCTCCGGGGTGAAATAAATGCATCTAACTTGATTAATGTGCCATTTTTACCTATTTACCTATAAGAGTTTTGCCTATAATAGTTTTCCTTACCCCAGCAACAGAATGCTGTGGGCTTACCCCAGCAACAGAATGCTGTGGGCTTACCCCAGCAACAGAATGCTGTGGGCTTACCCCAGCAACAGAATGCTGTGGGCTTACCCCAGCAACAGAATGCTGTGGGCTTACCCCAGCAACAGAATGCTGTGGGCGTATACCGGTCATTAAAAATATTAATGCGACTAGACCGCTGATTGGCCAGCTCGGCCAATGAGCCAACATTATTACATCATGTTCTGTGAGGAAATAGCAAGAAGTGTATTTGAGATATAAGTTTTTTGGTGGGGTTTTTGTGTGTTTTTTGTTTTCTCAAATGTATACATTGGCCACAAATACGAGTATAGGACATTATTTGGGTATGAGTTAATGGAATATGAACTGGACAGTTACTTTAAGACCCACTGCCATCCAAAACTACCACGGCATACTCTGCTTGTCCAGTGGACAGAAGACTTGTCTTTCTCGCTCTACCTGTTTCTCTCTGTTACCAGTCGGGGGCCAGACCCCCCCCCCCCCAAAAAAAAGCTTTAAGAGATTCAAGGAAAGACCACGCACAGCAGCAGGTCACACCTCAATGTAGTTACGTACATTCCCAACAAACATGAAACAGAAGTGACATTGAGAAGAAATGCATGAATTCCTTGGCCCTGATATTTCATAGGGCTGTATTTAGGAGTCTGCTATGATAAGAATCACAATAGAATCACCAAGTACATTGACATGAACCAGGAATTTGACCTGGTGAAATGATGCTGACAACAACAGTAAACAGAATGTCCAGACAGGATATATAGATGAAGAATTGGCTCATAATCCACATAGTATGAGTAGATGGGATTATGACATGTATTGATGAAGGCATTGATGACTGATTACATTTGTCTTGTTTTGTGTTAATTTATTTGGTGTTTTAGTTCTGTTTTATCTAGACGGTATTAATTATTAAGCCTTTATTTGGGCATTTAAGCCTGGACATACAATGTACATATGGTCTATGGGACCTGGTCAAAAGTAGTGGACTATATGGGACACAGCCTCACTGATTCTGTCAAAAGATGTCAAACCAAGTCTTGGCTGTGCCAAAGCCTGTATCATTCATTACAGAACATATCTGTCCACCCTACTCTGTTTGTATGTATTGGTCTATAGACTCACCACTGTTCAGTGTTGCTAATGTATTGACACTGGGCTTCAATAAATGTTTTCTACTTGCAACAAAGCTGTCTTCTCTTACATCACAGATCAGCCTTGCATACTTACAAAGACACATTTCACACTCCGGCTACCCACACCCACAGATGCACACCCAAAGATGGTGTGAAACTTCTAGCGAAGTAGAGCTCTCTACATTTAACCAGGAAATGTACGTTGACACAGGAAACTGGTGGTCATGTTTTCACATGGTGCATCTCTGAGGGGAGCCAGTATCAGATATGATTGGTTTCCAACCATCTAAGAGGCAAGCTGCACAGACTAGTGGCTATTGGAGAACAGGGCAGTGGAAGGCAAGGAAACTAGTTCAGATGCGTCCCTTTTCATTTACTAGGAAATGAAGGGACTGACGGCTATTTGTCTGGTTTTAGAGTGGTGAAAGAGATTCTGTTTCCAGGAAACCCAGATCCTTGTGACAGTTATGACACGCAGTGGTGGGTTTGACATTGGAATGAATGAAGTGGTGGATTTGACATTGGAATGAATGAAGTGGTGCGGAGTGATGCACCCTGGACCGTCACTGGCTTTAGCAATCATCGCATGTTTTCTGCAGAGATACTTCTGTGAATGTCGCCGGGACAAGGAAGAAGGTACTTATCTTTATTATCAAACAATTGTATAAAACAACATTTATAGATTTTACCAGGTAGATATTCCATGTGCATATAGACATATCATATGCCTTCAGTATTAATTACATTATACATACATCTGTGTGGAATGAGAGATGTCTTTCTTGTGTGACACGTGTAGGTTTGAAGCCAGGCTCAGAGACGTACGGCTACAAAGCTTTCTCTGGGGAGGGGTTTGTCATGCAATGTACCAAACCACAGTCCGCCGGTCTCTGTGAGCGCCTCTACAACATCACAGCCAGCTCTGAGGAAGCTGATTGGTCGAGGGTCGAGGGGGAAACCAACAGAGACAGAGATGACGGGGCCGTGACAGGACGGGGGAACGCGCTCTGGTTCTCTACCGTTACTGCAAAGGACTCTGGGAAGTACACATGCCACACAGGGTAGGTAGTCTGTTGACGGTCTTTGGGTAGGCCTCTCTCTCTGTTTCACAGGGTAGGTGGTCTGTATTGACTCTGTTTGGGTAGGCCCCTCTCTCTGTTTCACAGGGTTGGTAGTCTGTATTGACTCTGTTTGGGTGGGCCCCTCTCTCTGTTTCACAGGGTAGATAGTCTGTATTGACTCTGTTTGTGTGGGCCCCTCTCTCTGTTTCACAGGGTAGGTAGTCTGTATTGACTCTGTTTGGGTAGGCCCCTCTCTCTGTTTCACAGGGTCGGTAGTCTGTATTGACTCTGTTTGGGTAGGCCCCTCTCTCTGTTTCACAGGGTAGGTAGTCTGTATTGACTCTGTTTGGGTGGGCCCCTCTCTCTGTTTCACAGGGTAGGTAGTCTGTATTAACTCTGTTTGGGTAGGAGTCTCTCTGTTTCCTGCCCTTTGATCAGAAGAAGTGAGAGAAGCTTTGGTGGAATGGACGGATGAAGTGAAGTAGTCTAACTTTCCAAAACATGCCACATCATTACATGAATTCTCTTTAGGACCAAAACGCCTTCACAAAGACAATACAAATGCGGTTCTTTCTTTGAACAGTTTGCCTGAGTTTGACTTTGAAAAACAGTTTGCCTATATTTGACCTTTACAAAACACAATGTGTGAATTTGAATGTGTGTTGTTATTATCACAGGGGTATGGTGATCCACTTCTATGTGGAGGTGCTGGAGAGGGCCAGCCTGGGGTCCAGGGACACAGAGGAGAACAGGGTCACTCTGGTTCTGGGCAAAGGTGGCAGGATCCCATGCCCTGGCATCAAATGTCAGACACAGAGGTCAGAGGTCACATGGTACAAGGTGATTATTCCAGCAGATTTTTGGATGGATGGATGGATGGATGGATGGATGGATGGATGGATGGATGGATGGATGGATGGATGGATGGATGGATGGATGGATGGATGGATGGATGGATGGTTGGATGGATGGTTGGGTGGGTGGGTGGATGGATGGATGGATGGATGGATGGATGGATGGATGGATGGATGGATGGATGGATGGATGGATGGATGGATGGGTGGGTGGGTGGGTGGGTGGGTGGGTGGGTGATATATTGACGGACGGCAGGTTTTACCTGATGTTTGTTTCTCTTCAGAATGTAATTATGGTATCATTCCACTGCATCTAAGACTTTACACAAACTCCTAACCTTTAGTAAGCACAAGTACAAGCCTTATACACCCGTGTGACCGGTTACACACCTACTCACCTGTGACAGGTCAACACATGCATGGAATAAATAGACAAATGTACAAAGAATTGAACAAACGACTGAACAGGCAAACAAGTGAATAATGGCTTTACATCATGTGTTTCTCTGCAGGATGCCAGGCCTGTGTGTGAGATACAGGATGAGAGGACCATCTCTGTGGTAGACAGGTATACTCTTCTGCTGGGTACTGTCTATGTGAGTGATGCTACACTGTATTTCTGTGACTACACCTATGAAAAAAATGGGATCCCCTGGACAGTCAGGAGATCTGTTAATGTCTCGGTCATACGTAAGTATGGGAGGACTGTCGCTGCAGGCTCTGTCTTCCAACACACACCACACAAACATGATCACATGCACGCACTTACGAATCGCACATACGCATACACACACACACACACACCACACGTGCTCGTTCACATGAACGCACACATACTGTAGTAAATGTCACTTTTACCTCCACAGCAGCTGACACCAAAGACCCTCCACAGATGACGTATCCCCATGGCAACGAGGAGGGCGTGGAGCTGGGTGAGTGCAGAGCCTGAGGCTGAATGATTGACTGATTTGATGATGGCAGGTGTATAGAGTATGATCACTGTGTTTCACCAGTTTATGGCTTCGTCCTAAATGGCAACCTATTCCCTATATAGTGCACTACTTTAGACCAGAGCCCTATGGGGTAGTGCACTACTTTAGACCAGAGCCCTATGGGGTAGTGCACTACTTTAGACCAGAGCCCTATGGGGTAGTGCACTACTTTAGACCAGAGCCCTATGGGGTAGTGCACTAATTTAGACCAGAGCCCTATGGGGTAGTGCACTACTTTAGACCAGAGCCCTATGGGGTAGTGCACTACTTTAGACCAGAGCCCTATGGGGTAGTGCACTACTTTAGACCAGAGCCCTATGGGGTAGTGCACTACTTTAGACCAGAGCCCTATGGGGTAGTGCACTACTTTAGACCAGAGCCCTATGGGGTAGTGCACTAATTATGACCAGAGCCCTATGGGGTAGTGCACTACTTTAGACCAGAGCCCTATGGGGTAGTGCACTACTTTAGACCAGAGCCCTATGGGGTAGTGCACTACTTTAGACCAGAGCCCTATGGGGTAGTGCACTACTTTAGACCAGAGCCCTATGGGGTAGTGCACTACTTTAGACCAGAGCCCTATGGGGTAGTGCACTACTTTAGACCAGAGCCCTATGGGGTAGTGCACTAATTATGACCAGAGCCCTATGGGGTAGTGCACTACTTTAGACCAGAGCCCTATGGGGTAGTGCACTACTTTAGACCAGAGCCCTATGGGGTAGTGCACTACTTTAGACCAGAGCCCTATGGGGTAGTGCACTACTTTAGACCAGAGCCCTATGGGGTAGTGCACTACTTTAGACCAGAGCCCTATGGGGTAGTGCACTACTTTAGACCAGAGTCCTATGGGGTAGTGCACTACTTTAGACCAGAGCCCACTGGGGTAGTGCACTACTTTAGACCAGAGCCCTATGGGGTAGTGCACTACTTTAGACCAGAGCCCTATGGGGTAGTGCACTAATTTAGACCAGAGCCCTATGGGGTAGTGCACTACTTTAGACCAGAGCCCTATGGGGTAGTGCACTACTTTAGACCAGAGCCCTATGGGGTAGTGCACTACTTTAGACCAGAGCCCTATGGGGTAGTGCACTACTTTAGACCAGAGCCCTATGGGGTAGTGCACTACTTTAGACCAGAGCCCTATGGGGTAGTGCACTAATTATGACCAGAGCCCTATGGGGTAGTGCACTACTTTAGACCAGAGCCCTATGGGGTAGTGCACTACTTTAGACCAGAGCCCTATGGGGTAGTGCACTATATAGGTAATAGGGATGCAACCCAGTCCTTATATCAACCCTCTATTCCCCAGGGGAGCCTCATAATCTGAGCTGTCAGGTGCGGTTTGGGTTCCAGAGGACCTTTGACCCAGTGGTCCAGTGGTGGATCAGTTCCCATAGCAACCATGAAGACATGATGAAACTGATGGAGATGGAAGCACAGTGAGTTGGATCTCATTTTTGTTGTTGATGCTCGTCATGTATTATTGTATATTAAGCATTAACATTAATGAATTAATGATTCATTCATGAAACTTTTTTTGTTGTCAGGCACCCACCTATCATTAAAATAATAATGTTTATTACTGTAGGCTATGCCTACGTCCCAAAATGGCACCCTAGTCCCTACACAGTGCACAGTTCACTTTATAGGGCACAGGATGCCATTTGTGCCACAACCAAATCAAATGTATTTATAAAGCCCTTCTTACATCCGCTGATATCTCAAAGTGCTGTACAGAAACCCAGCCTAAAACCCCAAACAGCAAGCAATGCAGGTGTAGAAGCACGGTGGCTAGGAAAAACTCCCTAGAAAGGCCAAAACCTAGGAAGAAACCTAGAGAGGAACCAGACTATGAGGGGTGGCCAGTCCTCTTCTGGCTGTGCCGGGTGGAGATTATAACAGAACATGGCCAAGATGTTCAAATGTTCATAAATGACCAGCATGGTCAAATAATAATAATCACAGTAGTTGTCGAGGGTGCAACAGGTCAGCACCACAGGAGTAAATGTCAGTTGTCTTTTCATAGCCGACCAGAGGGTCGCTTTCTGTTTCCTCTCCAGGCAGGTGAGAGAAAGGAGTATTGAAGAGTTTGAGTTCACGGTCACCAGAACAGCTCAAATCCCGGAGGTGACCCAGCTACACCTGGACTCCACCTTCACCTGTCTGGCCCAGAACTCTGTAGGCAACAGCAGCGCCACCATCAGGCTGACAAGGAAATCTGCAGGTACCAGAAGAATACTGATGGGGTGCGTCTCAATCATCTCTGCTTTCTCCCCAAGTGTGCACTTGTTCACTTCCCTTCATGGATTTTGAATGAAATGACTGTTTTATGACAACTCCCTCTGGCACCTGCCTGGTCCAATCCAATGGTTTTCAATTTGTTGGGGGTAATGAACAAGTTCACACATCTAGAGGAAGTAGAGATTATTGGAACGCAGCCCTAGTCTCTCATTACATCTGATTTGGTTCTGGGTGCCAAGGTTAGCCTACCACGAGTCAGATCCATTTTTCAGAGAACACTAGCAATGTCTTTTTACTTAATAACCCTATCTTGTCATACTGTTATCTGAGACAACAACGCTCCTATGTGTTATAATTAAGCAGTAATGCCTGAGGGGGTGTGGTATGTGGCCAATATACCACGGCTATGGGCTGTTCTTCTGACACACCTGTTCTGGATACAGCCCTTAGCCGTGGTATATTGGCCATATCCCACAAACCCCCGAGGTGCCTTATTGCTATTATACACTGGTTACCAACATAATTAGAGCAGTAAAAATACATGTTTTGTCATCCCTGTGGTATACGGCTGTCAGCCAATCAGCATTCAGGAATGGAACCACCCAGTCTATAATGTGTATTTTGTAATGTTGTTTCAGTTTCCCGTGTGCTGGTGATAGTGTGTCCGGTGATGTCTCTGCTGTGTGTTGTTTCAGTTCCCCGTGTGCTGGTGATAGTGTGTCCGGTGATGTCTCTGCTGTGTGTTGTTTCAGTTCCCCGTGTGCTGGTGATAGTGTGTCCGGTGATGTCTCTGCTGTGTGTTGTTTCAGTTCCCCGTGTGCTGGTGATAGTGTGTCCGGTGATGTCTCTGCTGTGTGTTGTTTCAGTTCCCCGTGTGCTGGTGATAGTGTGTCCGGTGATGTCTCTGCTGTGTGTTGTTTCAGTTCCCCGTGTGCTGGTGATAGTGTGTCCGGTGATGTCTCTGCTGTTTGTAGCTGGGCTGGGCATTACAGTGCACGTCTACTGGCTGGAGATCTCTATCCTCTACAGAATCTACCTGCCGTACAAACAGACCACCACAGGTCAGAAACACATCTCTCTCTCACACACACACACACACACACACACACACACACACACACACACACACACACACACACACACACACACACACACACACACAGACAGACAGACAGACAGACAGACAGACAGACAGACAGACAGACAGACAGACAGACAGACAGACAGACAGACAGACAGACAGACAGACAGACAGACAGACAGACAGACAGACAGACAGACAGACAGACAGACAGACAGACAGACAGACAGACAGACAGACAGACAGACAGACAGACAGACAGACAGACAGACAGACAGACAGACAGACAGACAGACAGACAGATAAGATAAGATAAGATAAGATAAGATAAGATAAGATAAGATAAGATAAGATAAGATAAGATATGAGGAAACAAATCACAGGATATCTTAATTTTGACTTTTCTCCTTCTACTCTTACCAAGTATCTAATGGCTGATATATGGTGTCCCTCTCCTCCACTCCCACTCTTACACACACATGAAAACACACACTGTCAGATTAAAGCTATCTAGCTTCTACGCAAGCCTCAAATCTAGCAATGAGGAAATGACTGTTTCAACTTGACTTGTTACAACACAGAAAGATGGCTGGGTGTTCTGAGGAAGCTAAAGCCAGTTGTCAGTTCTTTGAAATTACGTCATAACTGTCCTAACTGTCATCACTGTCCTAACTGTCATCACTGTCCTAACTGTCATCACTGTCCTAACTGTCATCACTGTCCTAACTGTCATAACTGTCCTAACTGTCATCACTGTCCTAACTGTCATCACTGTCCTAACTGTCCTAACTGTCATCACTGTCCTAACTGTCATCACTGTCCTAACTGTCATCACTGTCCTAACTGTCCTAACTGTCATCACTGTCCTAACTGTCATAACTGTCATAACTGTCATCACTGTCCGAACTGTCATCACTGTCCTAACTGTCCTAACTGTCATCACTGTCCTAACTGTCATCACTGTCCTAACTGTCATCACTGTCCTAACTGTCATCACTGTCCTAACTGTCCTAACTGCCCTAACTGTCATCACTGTCCTAACTGTCATAACTGTCCTAACTGTCATCACTGTCCTAACTGTCATCACTGTCCTAACTGTCATCACTGTCCTAACTGTCATAACTGTCCTAACTGTCATCACTGTCCTAACTGTCATCACTGTCCTAACTGTCATCACTGTCATCACTGTCCTAACTGTCATAACTGTCCTAACTGTCCTAACTGTCCTAACTGTCATCACTGTCATAACTGTCATCACTGTCCTAACTGTCCTAACTGTCCTAACTGTCCTACCAGTCATCACTGTCATCACTGTCATCACTGTCATCACTGTCCTAACTGTCCTAACTGTCATCACTGTCCTAACTGTTATCACTGTCCTAACTGTCCTAACTGTCATAACTGTCCTAACTGTCATAACTGTCCTAACTGTCATCACTGTCATAACTGTCATCACTATCCTAACTGTCATCACTGCAGTACGGTGTGTTGTATTATGAGTTTAAAAGAGGGTTGGGGTCAGTTCAAATTGAAATCAGTCAATTCGGGAAGTATCCTGAATTTTTTTAAATAATTTAACCTGAATGTCTCTTCTCTCTCCTTCCCTGTATTGACTCTGTAACCTGAATGTCTCTTCTCTCTCCTTCCCTGTATTGACCCTGGAGATTAATGTCTCTTCTCTCTCCTTCCCTGTATTGACTCTGTAACCTGAATGTCTCTTCTCTCTCCTTCCCTGTATTGACCCTGTAACCTGAATGTCTCTTCTCTCTCCTTCCCTGTATTGACTCTGTAACCTGAATGTCTCTTCTCTCTCCTTCCCTGTATTGACTCTGTAACCTGAATGTCTCTTCTCTCTCCTTCCCTGTATTGACCCTGTAACCTGAATGTCTCTTCTCTCTCCTTCCCTGTATTGACTCTGTAACCTGAATGTCTCTTCTCTCTCCTTCCCTGTATTGACTCTGTAACCTGAATGTCTCTTCTCTCTCCTTCCCTGTATTGACTCTGTAACCTGAATGTCTCTTCTCTCTCCTTCCCTGTATTGACTCTGTAACCTGAATGTCTCTTCTCTCTCCTTCCCTGTATTGACTCTGTAACCTGAATGTCTCTTCTCTCTCCTTCCCTGTATTGACTCTGTAACCTGAATGTCTCTTCTCTCTCCTTCCCTGTATTGACTCTGTAACCTGAATGTCTCTTCTCTCTCCTTCCCTGTATTGACTATGTAACCTGAATGTCTCTTCTCTCTCCTTCCCTGTATTGACTCTGGAGATGAATGTCTCTTCTCTCTCCTTCCCTGTATTGACTCTGTAACCTGAATGTCTCTTCTCTCTCCTTCCCTGTATTGACTCTGGAGATTAATGTCTTTTCTCTCTCCTTCCCTGTATTGACTCTGTAACCTGAATGTCTCTTCTCTCTCCTTCCCTGTATTGACTCTGTAACCTGAATGTCTCTTCTCTCTCCTTCCCTGTATTGACTATGTAACCTGAATGTCTCTTCTCTCTCCTTCCCTGTATTGACTCTGGAGATTAATGTCTCTTCTCTCTCCTTCCCTGTATTGACTCTGTAACCTGAATGTCTCTTCTCTCTCCTTCCCTGTATTGACTCTGTAACCTGAATGTCTCTTCTCTCTCCTTCCCTGTATTGACCCTGTAACCTGAATGTCTCTTCTCTCTCCTTCCCTGTATTGACTCTGTAACCTGAATGTCTCTTCTCTCTCCTTCCCTGTATTGACCCTGTAACCTGAATGTCTCTTCTCTCTCCTTCCCTGTATTGACTCTGTAACCTGAATGTCTCTTCTCTCTCCTTCCCTGTATTGACTCTGTAACCTGAATGTCTCTTCTCTCTCCTTCCCTGTATTGACTCTGTAACCTGAATGTCTCTTCTCTCTCCTTCCCTGTATTGACTCTGTAACCTGAATGTCTCTTCTCTCTCCTTCCCTGTATTGACCCTGTAACCTGAATGTCTCTTCTCTCTCCTTCCCTGTATTGACTCTGTAACCTGAATGTCTCTTCTCTCTCCTTCCCTGTATTGACTCTGTAGACCTGAATGTCTCTTCTCTCTCCTTCCCTGTATTGACCCTGTAACCTGAATGTCTCTTCTCTCTCCTTCCCTGTATTGACCCTGTAACCTGAATGTCTCTTCTCTCTCCTTCCCTGTATTGACTCTGTAACCTGAATGTCTCTTCTCTCTCCTTCCCTGTATTGACTCTGTAACCTGAATGTCTCTTCTCTCTCCTTCCTGTATTGACTCTGTAAACCTGAATGTCTCTTCTCTCTCCTTCCCTGTATTGACCCTGTAACCTGAATGTCTCTTCTCTCTCCTTCCCTGTATTGACTCTGTAACCTGAATGTCTCTTCTCTCTCCTTCCCTGTATTGACTCTGTAACCTGAATGTCTCTTCTCTCTCCTTTCCTGTATTGACCTCTGTAACCTGAATGTCTCTTCTCTCTCCTTCCCTGTATTGAACTCCTGTAACCCTGAAGATGTCTCTTCTCTCTCCTTCCTGTAATTGACCTGTAACCTGAATGTCTCTTACTCTCATCCTTCCCTGTTAATTGACTCTGTAACCTGAATTGTCTCTTCTCATCTCCTTCCCGGTATTGGACTCTGTAAACCTGAAGGTCTCTTCTCTCTCCTTCCCTGTATTGACTCTGTAAACCTGAATGTCTCATCTCTCTCCTTCCTTGTATTGACTCTGTACCTGGAATGTCTCTTCTCTCTCCTTCCCTGTATTGACTCTGTAAACCTGAATGGTCCTCTTCTCTCTCCTTCCTGTATTGACTTCTGTAACCTGATGTCTCATTCTCTCTCCTTGCCCTGTATTGACTCTGGAGACTGAATGGTCTCTTCTCTCTCCATATCCCTGTATTGATCACTCTGTAACCTGAATGTCTCTTCTACATCTCCTTCCCTGTATTGACTCTGTAACCTGAAATGTCTCTTCTCTCTCCTTCCTGTATTGACTCTGTAACCTGAATGATCCTCTTCTCTCTCCTTCCCTGTATTGACTCTGGGAACCTGATGTCTCTTCTCTCTCCTTCCCATGTATTGACATCTGTAACCTGAACTGTCTCCTTCTCTCTCCTTCCCTGTATTGACTCTGTACACCTGAATGTCTCTTCTCTTCTCTTCCCTAGTACTTGACTATGTAGACCTGAATGTCTCTTCTCTCTCCTTCCCTGTATTGACTCTGTAATCTGAATGTCTCTTCTTCTCTCCTTCCTGTAAGTGACTCTGGAACCTGAATGTCTCTTCTCTCTCCTTCCGTGTATTGACTCCTGCTAACACTGAATAGTCCTCTTCATCTCTCCTTCCCTGTATTGACTCTGGAGACCTGAATCTTTCTCTCTCCTTCCCTGTATTGACTCTGTAACCTTAATGTCTCTTCTCTCCTTTCCCTGTATTGACTGTAACCTGAATGTCTCTTCTCTCTCCTTCCCTGTATTGACTCTGTAACCTAATGTCTCTTCTCTCTCCTTCCCTGTATTGACTCTGTAACCTGAATGTCTCTCTCTCCCTTCCCTGTATTGACCCTGTAACCTGAATGTCTCTTCTCTCTCCTTCCTTGTATTGACTCTGTAACCTGAATGTCTCTTCTCTCTCCTTCCCTGTATTGACTCTGTAACCTGAATGTCTCTTCTCTTCTTCCCTGTATTGACCCTGTAACCTGAATGTCTCTTCTCTCTCCTTCCCTGTATTGACTCTGTAACCTGAATGTCTCTTCTCTCTCCTTCCCTGTATGACTCTGTAACCTGAATGTCTCTTCTCTCTCCTTCCCTGTATTGACTCTGTAACCTGAATGTCTCTTCTCTCTCCTTCCTGTATTGACTCTGTAACCTG
>NC_052313.1:53929000-53934000 GCF_016432855.1 Salvelinus namaycush
CAGAGTCAATACAGGGAAGGAGAGAGAAGCGGACATTCAGGTCCAGAGTCAATAAAGGGAAGGGAGAAGAGAAGAGACATTCGTTACAGAGTCAATACAGGGGAAGGAGCGAGAAGAGACATTCAGGTTACAGAGTCAATAAGGGAAGGAGAGAAGAGACATTCAGGTTACAGGGTCAATACAGGGAAGGAGAGAGAAGAGACATTCAGGTTACAGAGTCAATACAGGAAGGAGAGAGAAGAGACATTCAGGTTACAGAGTCAATACAAGGAAGGAGAGAGAAGAGACATTCAGGTTACAGGGTCAATACAGGGAAGGAGAGAGAAGAGACATTCAGGTTACAGAGTCAATACAGGGAAGGAGAGAGAAGAGACATTAAGGTTACAGAGTCAATACAGGGAAGGAGAGAGAAGAGACATTCAGGTTACAGTCAATACAGGGAAGGAGAGAGAAGAGACATTAAGGTTACAGAGTCAATACAGGGAAGGAGAGAGAAGAGACATTCAGGTTACAGAGTCAATACAGGGAAGGAGAGAGAAGAGACATTCAGGTTACAGAGTCAATACAGGGAAGGAGAGAGAAGAGACATTCAGGTTACAGAGTCAATACAGGGAAGGAGAGAGAAGAGACATTCAGGTTACAGGGTCAATACAGGGAAGGAGAGAGAAGAGACATTCAGGTTACAGAGTCAATACAGGGAAGGAGAGAGAAGAGACATTCAGATTACAGGGTCAATACAGGGAAGGAGAGAGAAGAGACATTCAGGTTACAGAGTCAATACAGGGAAGGAGAGAGAAGAGACATTCAGGTTACAGAGTCAATACAGGGAAGGAGAGAGAAGAGACATTCAGGTTACAGAGTCAATACAGGGAAGGAGAGAGAAGAGACATTCATCTCCAGAGTCAATACAGGGAAGGAGAGAGAAGAGACATTCAGGTTACAGAGTCATTACAGGGAAGGAGAGAGAAGAGACATTCAGGTTACAGAGTCAATACAGGGAAGGAGAGAGAAGAGACATTCAGGTTACAGAGTCAATACAGGGAAGGAGAGAGAAGAGACATTCAGGTTACAGAGTCAATACAGGGAAGGAGAGAGAAGAGACATTCAGGTTACAGAGTCAATACAGGGAAGGAGAGAGAAGAGACATTCAGGTTACAGGGTCAATACAGGGAAGGAGAGAGAAGAGACATTCAGGTTACAGAGTCAATACAGGGAAGGAGAGAGAAGAGACATTCAGGTTACAGAGTCAATACAGGGAAGGAGAGAGAAGAGACATTCAGGTTACAGAGTCAATACAGGGAAGGAGAGAGAAGAGACATTCAGGTTACAGGGTCAATACAGGGAAGGAGAGAGAAGAGACATTCAGGTTACAGGGTCAATACAGGGAAGGAGAGAGAAGAGACATTCATCTACAGAGTCAATACAGGGAAGGAGAGAGAAGAGACATTCAGGTTACAGAGTCAATACAGGGAAGGAGAGAGAAGAGACATTCAGGTTACAGGGTCAATACAGGGAAGGAGAGAGAAGAGACATTCAGGTTACAGAGTCAATACAGGGAAGGAGAGAGAAGAGACATTCAGGTTACAGAGTCAATACAGGGAAGGAGAGAGAAGAGACATTCAGGTTACAGAGTCAATACAGGGAAGGAGAGAGAAGAGACATTCAGGTTACAGAGTCAATACAGGGAAGGAGAGAGAAGAGACATTCAGGTTACAGGGTCAATACAGGGAAGGAGAGAGAAGAGACATTCAGGTTACAGAGTCAATACAGGGAAGGAGAGAGAAGAGACATTCAGGTTACAGGGTCAATACAGGGAAGGAGAGAGAAGAGACATTCAGGTTACAGAGTCAATACAGGGAAGGAGAGAGAAGAGACATTCAGGTTACAGAGTCAATACAGGGAAGGAGAGAGAAGAGACATTAATCTCCAGAGTCAATACAGGGAAGGAGAGAGAAGAGACATTCAGGTTACATAGTCAATACAGGGAAGGAGAGAGAAGAGACATTCAGGTTACAGAGTCAATACAGGGAAGGAGAGAGAAGAGACATTCAGGTTACAGAGTCAATACAGGGAAGGAGAGAGAAGAGACATTAATCTCCAGAGTCAATACAGGGAAGGAGAGAGAAGAGACATTCAGGTTACAGAGTCAATACAGGGAAGGAGAGAGAAGAGACATTCATCTCCAGAGTCAATACAGGGAAGGAGAGAGAAGAGACATTCAGGTTACATAGTCAATACAGGGAAGGAGAGAGAAGAGACATTCAGGTTACAGAGTCAATACAGGGAAGGAGAGAGAAGAGACATTCAGGTTACAGAGTCAATACAGGGAAGGAGAGAGAAGAGACATTCAGGTTACAGAGTCAATACAGGGAAGGAGAGAGAAGAGACATTCAGGTTACAGGGTCAATACAGGGAAGGAGAGAGAAGAGACATTCAGGTTACAGAGTCAATACAGGGAAGGAGAGAGAAGAGACATTCAGGTTACAGAGTCAATACAGGGAAGGAGAGAGAAGAGACATTCAGGTTACAGGGTCAATACAGGGAAGGAGAGAGAAGAGACATTCAGGTTACAGAGTCAATACAGGGAAGGAGAGAGAAGAGACATTAATCTACAGAGTCAATACAGGGAAGGAGAGAGAAGAGACATTCAGGTTACAGGGTCAATACAGGGAAGGAGAGAGAAGAGACATTCAGGTTAAAATTATTTAAAAAAATTCAGGATACTTCCCGAATTGACTGATTTCAATTTGAACTGACCCCAACCCTCTTTTAAACTCATAATACAACACACCGTACTGCAGTGATGACAGTTAGGATAGTGATGACAGTTATGACAGTGATGACAGTTAGGACAGTTAGGACAGTTATGACAGTTAGGACAGTTATGACAGTTAGGACAGTTAGGACAGTGATGACAGTTAGGACAGTTATGACAGTTAGGACAGTTATGACAGTTAGGACAGTTAGGACAGTGATGACAGTTAGGACAGTGATGACAGTTAGGACAGTTAGGACAGTGATGACAGTTAGGACAGTGATGACAGTTAGGACAGTTAGGACAGTTAGGACAGTTATGACAGTTAGGACAGTGATGACAGTGATGACAGTTAGGACAGTGATGACAGTTAGGACAGTGATGACAGTTAGGAAAGTTATGACAGTTAGGACAGTGGTGACAGTTAGGACAGTTAGGACAGTTAGGACAGTGATGACAGTGATGACAGTTAGGGCAGTTATGACAGTTAGGACCGTGATGACAGTTAGGACAGTGATGACAGTTAGGACAGTGATGACAGTTAGGACAGTTATGACAGTTAGGACAGTGATGACAGTTAGGACAGTTATGACAGTTAGGACAGTGATGACAGTTAGGACAGTGATGACAGTTAGGACAGTGATGACAGTTAGGACAGTGATGACAGTTAGGACAGTGATGACAGTTAGGACAGTGATGACAGTTAGGACAGTTAGGACAGTGATGACAGTTAGGACAGTGATGACAGTTAGGACAGTGATGACAGTTAGGACAGTGATGACAGTTAGGACAGTTAGGACAGTGATGACAGTTAGGACAGTGATGACAGTTAGGACAGTGATGACAGTTAGGACAGTTCGGACAGTGATGACAGTTCGGACAGTGATGACAGTTAGGACAGTTATGACAGTTAGGACAGTGATGACAGTTAGGACAGTGATGACAGTTAGGACAGTGATGACAGTTAGGACAGTGATGACAGTTAGGACAGTTATGACGTAATTTCAAAGAACTGACAACTGGCTTTAGCTTCCTCAGAACACCCAGCCATCTTTCTGTGTTGTAACAAGTCAAGTTGAAACAGTCATTTCCTCATTGCTAGATTTGAGGCTTGCGTAGAAGCTAGATAGCTTTAATCTGACAGTGTGTGTTTTCATGTGTGTGTAAGAGTGGAGTGGAGGAGAGGGACACCATATATCAGCCATTAGATACTTGGTAAGAGTAGAAGGAGAAAAGTCAAAATTAAGATATCCTGTGATTTGTTTCCTCATATCTTATCTTATCTTATCTTATCTTATCTTATCTTATCTGTCTGTCTGTCTGTCTGTCTGTCTGTCTGTCTGTCTGTCTGTCTGTCTGTCTGTCTGTCTGTCTGTCTGTCTGTCTGTCTGTCTGTCTGTCTGTCTGTCTGTCTGTCTGTCTGTCTGTCTGTCTGTCTGTCTGTCTGTCTGTCTGTCTGTCTGTCTGTCTGTCTGTCTGTCTGTCTGTCTGTCTGTCTGTCTGTCTGTCTGTCTGTCTGTCTGTCTGTCTGTCTGTCTGTCTGTGTGTGTGTGTGTGTGTGTGTGTGTGTGTGTGTGTGTGTGTGTGTGTGTGTGTGTGTGTGTGTGTGTGTGTGAGAGAGAGATGTGTTTCTGACCTGTGGTGGTCTGTTTGTACGGCAGGTAGATTCTGTAGAGGATAGAGATCTCCAGCCAGTAGACGTGCACTGTAATGCCCAGCCCAGCTACAAACAGCAGAGACATCACCGGACACACTATCACCAGCACACGGGGAACTGAAACAACACACAGCAGAGACATCACCGGACACACTATCACCAGCACACGGGGAACTGAAACAACACACAGCAGAGACATCACCGGACACACTATCACCAGCACACGGGGAACTGAAACAACACACAGCAGAGACATCACCGGACACACTATCACCAGCACACGGGGAACTGAAACAACACACAGCAGAGACATCACCGGACACACTATCACCAGCACACGGGGAACTGAAACAACACACAGCAGAGACATCACCGGACACACTATCACCAGCACACGGGAAACTGAAACAACATTACAAAATACACATTATAGACTGGGTGGTTCCATTCCTGAATGCTGATTGGCTGACAGCCGTATACCACAGGGATGACAAAACATGTATTTTTACTGCTCTAATTATGTTGGTAACCAGTGTATAATAGCAATAAGGCACCTCGGGGGTTTGTGGGATATGGCCAATATACCAC